>NC_059502.1:53725772-54028802 GCF_914767665.1 Harmonia axyridis | reverse complement strand
TACTACATTGGTTTATCTAGTCCTTTGAAATTATTAGTTGTTGGAGTACTGAATCAGGTAATTGTAGGCAGCAGGTAGCTATCAAGGTAGCAATCAAGTTCCTCAAAATTTAACAGTTGAGAGCACCAAGTGCCAACTGCTGGAATCAAACAACAATGTCCAAACATTTAATTATTTCATGATTAGTGATTCTCGATTACCTAAGTCATTTGGTGAAGAAATTTTTATTGTTCCTAAGAACGAATAACAAATGAAATGTTCTTCTTCTAGGATGGATTGGAGGTAATGCTCAATGTACCAAAGAAGGCCAACGACGCCATGCATTTATCGCTTCTTGAAGGCTGTGATGTTTCATCGGATAAATTGGGTGAAGTAGTATTGCAGGATGCTTTCAGTGTATGGGACCCAAAACAGATAATAAGGAAAGGCAGAGAGAGACACATATTTTTATTTGAATTGTATCTTTTATTCACAAAGGAGGTGAAAGATTCCGCTGGAAAAGTCAAATATATATACAAGAGCAAACTTATGGTAAGTAAAAATTACAACATTTGCAAATAGTATTTATTTTTTATGTTCGCGAAAATGATTCTCAAACTATATGACGCCACCGTATTTAGTTAAAATTGCCCAATATAGAAATTTTGTTTCATAATTCAACTTATTTCATAATGGCTAATTCAGGTAAATTTATTCTGATATTTTCGATATGTGAGGTTCGATTTCCTTTGAGTTGAAGGTGAAAATACATTCAACTTTGTAGTAATTGGGTTACTTTATCTATAGGGTGTTTTTTTAAAAGGTTGAGAATTTTAAATACAGAAACACAATACTGAAATATTTTGTTTTTAATGAATTCTCCATTATTATAATTTGGTAGATAATTGCATGGAGTTTATTTTTTAAATATGATTTCCGGCCTATGTCGTCCGTGGCTACTCAGTCCATTCGATCAGTTCAATTTTCCACTATGGTCCGGGAGCCAGTAACAGATATACATGACCAAGTTCCTCTCCAACGTTAATTAGTAGAATGCATCAGATAATAGTAATAAAAAGCCTCGTGAACGTCAGCTGCGACTCTGCTGGGGGGGAAAGCGGCGGCAGCCCCCCAAACACGAAGAAAAAAATAAATTAAGTCATTTCCTCCCAACTGAAAATTTGTCAAATTGTAGCTAACCCAATATCTAGACGAAAAAATACAATCAGCTGGCTATAGCATGGTGGATTATACGTCAGCTGGTGTCTCAAACTTGAAAAAAAAAATTTTCAATGACAGCTCTGACAGCGACTCTGATAATGAATCAGAGAGTGCCACACTCGCGAGAAAAGGACTTTCTCCACATGTTGCACAATAATATTTAGTTACTTCCACTCTCTGATTCAGTATCAGAGTCGCTGTCAGAGCTGTCATTGATAACCAGCTGACGTATAATACACTATGCTATAGCCAGCTGATTTTATTTTTTCGTCTAGATATTGGGTTAGCTACAATTTGACAAATTTTCAGTTTGGAGGAAATGACTGAATGTATTTTTTTTTCTTCGTTTGTTGAATGATGTATGATGAATTGCCAAACCTTACTGAACAGAAATGTCAACACAGTTCAACTTTCTCAAATCTCAACTGTCAACATGTAGGCAACAAAATCGAAACTTAATGTTTGAAATTCCTTGTGTCTACAGGGTCGATTCTGAATAGGTTGAATATTTTTTTCATTTCGTAAATATTTTTTCATGGAAAAATATTATTGTATGTAAAACATTGTGCGAGCATTTCAATCTCCGAGGTATAAATATCTTCTAGTATCATGATGATTTGTTATTTCCAGAGTTCAGAATTAGGAGTTACAGAGCATATGGAGGGTGACGAATGCAAGTTTGCCGTTTGGACGGGTAGGGCTCCTATTTCAGACTATAGGATTGTTTTGAGGGCATCTTCTCTGGAAACTAAACAATTATGGGTGAAGAAACTTAGGGAAGTCATACAGGAAACATATTTCAGTGGAGCCTTACCTCTTTCGTTGCCTAAGAGTCCTGCCAAGTTGAAACCACATAGCCAAAGATCTAGCAGGTAATTAGACGCATAACTGTAGAGGATCTGTAGAATACTAATGATTACATATTGCAGAGATTTGGAAGAATGCATCTCACTGGACGAAAGCGTAGAGAATTTGGACAGAAATTCCCTGACTTCGTTTGGATCAGGCAATACCACCGACTCCGATAAGGTAAGTGACTCCCACATTCAGAACATATGGAAGCTCTCAGAAATTTGGTGAAGATTGTGGATCTTGCTACATCCTGAGCTACACCCTACAGGGCCGCCGCCAGATATATAAGCGCCCCGGCAAAATAAAATTTCGCTGCCCTGCTCTGTCTAATTTATACGAATTTTCTTCAAAGGAGCATCAATTCAATATAAAATCGTATTTTTCTGTTTGAAATCACCTTGTCAAATTTATCAAACGACGTTTTGTCGATTTCATCAAAAAACATCCTGCATTGTTAAAAACTACGACGCTCTATTCATAAGACTATGGTATAAAGAGACAACGGTATTCTTAAAGGTGCAAAAAGACTTGTTTTATTAATTGACTTTGCGCCCCTATAATTCAGCGCCGCGGCATAATGTCCGGTATGCCGCTCCTGGGGGCGGCCCTGCCCTGCATACTATACAGCATATTTGCTAAATTATTTTTAGTGAGAAGTAGTGAAAAAGCTGTGTATGTGGATAATTTCATACAGCTGAAACAAACAAATAAACATATGTGAAGCAAACCAAAAATGGAATGTACAAAAAAACCGAGCAAAAAACCAAACGTAATCAAAATTTCGTTTTAAAATTTACGGAAAAGTTTGAATATTTTGACAATATGTATTATCATGTAGGTATGGTTATACACTGTGTCCGTAAAGTATGGAACGAATTCATTTTTAGCTAAACAGATCATTTCAAGAAATAATCCTGAAATACGTTGATTTTTTATTTCAATTTACCGTATTTCAAAATAATAATCTAATATACAGGGTGAATTACTTTCGAGTAATGACGTCACCGTCATTTTTTTTTAAATTTTGTCTTAATTTTCCGATTACTGTACTGATTCCAAAAATGTATCACATGTTGATTCCAATTGGTACAGGGTGGACAAAATTACAATAGTTTTGTGTGTGTGCTCATAAAGTAACGCGTAACATTCTTTATTGGTTAAATTAACAATATTATCAGAAATACTTATTGCAATAAACAAATGACATTTCACAAAAAAACTACACGGCTATGTTCTTTTTTTAAATTGATAAGAAATAACTTCTTTCATATTCTGCTTGCTAGACCACAAGTACCAAACATGTTTGGAAACAGCTCATTTTTATTAATCTGAAAATGCAACAAACTAAAGGGTGTTACATTCAAACCAATTGCTGCTAGACAATAAGTATTTTTGATAAAATTGTTAATTTAACTAATAAAGAATGTTACGCGTTACTTTTTGAGCACACACAAAACTATTATATTTTTGTCCACCCTGTACCAATTGGAATCAACATGTGATACATTTTTGGAATCAGCTCAGCTAGAGTAATCGGAATATTGAGACAAAATGGAGGAGTTCCATTAAAAAAATGACGGTGACGTCATTATTCGAAAGTAATTCACCCTGTATATTAGATTATTATTTTAAAATACGGTAAATTAAAATAAAAAATCAACGTGTTTCAGGATTATCTCTTATAATAGTCTGTTTAGCTAAAAATGAATTTGTTCCATACTTTACGGACACAGTGTATGTATCTCTAAAATAGTCTCTCAATTGTTTTTATCATCTTGTATTGTGTAATGCCAAGTTAACATCGTGGTCATTCAAGATATCACAGCCACAAATTTTATAGGTTTTTCGAACGAATGAATATTCATTTGCTAAATTCAGTCCTGAATAAGGAATTTGCATAAATTAATTTTTGGAATTATTGATTAATATTCTTATCATTCATGAAGAAAACACGACTATATGTATAATGTCCTATATTAAGAGGGGTCTACGTCTATACCGTTTCAGCGATCAATTCAAAAATTAGTACGCTTTATTTTACATTCGAGAAGACCATCGATTTATATGAGGTTTTCACTATTATTTATTTCAAACAGTACGTCATTGCGGACAGTCCTTATTTATTAATTTTTTTTGAAATGGAAAAAAATAATTGGATGAATTTTTTATTGGAGAAAAAATATATGCATGATACAACTTTTCGAAAAACATTTATTTTTCTATGAATTTCCACAGAAAAATATTATATAAAAAATCTTGTCGAAGACGAAAAAACGTATTTTGAATTCTTGGATGTGGTAAAAAAGGACTCACACTCATCCTGAAAAGTGGTGGAACATCAAAAGCACTGAGAAAAGAAGAGTAGTTAAACTTTGGCACTTGACTTTCACGAGAAAGTCACTTAGTATAAACTCCTCTTAACCGATTTTTGAAGCAGAATTCGTTTAGAAGTCTGGACGGTAGACGGATTGACTATGGTTCGTGTATTCTTTTGAGAAAGAGCAATACAAAAAATTGTTGATTTACAACAAAAAATAGATAAATCTCACTATTACCAGAAGAAATGTGAACGGGGCATCATACATTTGATACAAGAGCACGAATAAAAACTTCAGCAAAAACTCCATGTGCAGGGATTGGTTTGTGTATTTGTTTACAGAATGAGCTGAATTTCGGTTTACCTCTTAAAGTTCGTCAGGATCGTATCACTGAAATTTCAGAATATATTCGTTAAATTCCGTTAAAATTTTTTAAGTATAATCTATGCAACTTTTGAACGGAAAAATCATCGAGTTCTTTTGATGCTGACATCAAAATAAGTATGTTTTGAATTTTTTCGGTTGGTAAGGGATGATTGAAGAAATGCCAAGATGGAAAAAGATGACTGAATTTTGGTGGAATATCGAATTTTCATGGCAACAAAACGCTGAATTTATGTTTATCAAACCTGTAGAGTTCAATAGAAATATTTTATTTGAAACGATTATTCAGAATAATTTTGAAGAGTTTGAAGTACCTACGCTTTTTGCGGAAGTAACCGAAGTACTTTTGTTATACGGTTCACAAATGATTTATAAATTTTGAAATTAATCACTCTGTATCTCAAAGACAGGAGACACTTTTCATCTAGATAAGTATTTGGGTTAAATCTTAATATTTTGGGTTGAAGATTTTATAAATGAAATATTTTCAATTAGTAGTTCTGTTTTATTGGCATATCACATTGCAGGTTAGTTGAGTAATAACTGTTTGAAACAAACACATGAACAGTAGTTTGAACAAGTACGTGAAAGCTATCCACACAACTTTCTCTTTTTTTGAGCGCTCGAAAATTTTTTTCCTGTCACTATCGAAACTGCATATTCAGTCGAGATTAAATTTTGCATTTGGATGTAAGATAATTAATTATTTCAAAGCAGAATTTCGCATTAGTAGAAACAGTGAAAATCCAAGAAAAAATCCGAAAAAAAAAACTATCCTATATTGCAGATTTTACATATCGTTAGGTTGAGTAGAAATTTTGTGTGTATGTATTGGGTGTCCTTAAATTGGAGGTACATACAAAAACGAAAGATTTCGCGGATAATTTGAAGAAAAAAAGTGCAATAACCATGGGCTGGCAAAAACTTCCTTTTCGAAATACATCAGGGTGTTAAAGATAGATATTTTTACAATTTTTTTCCTCTTAGCCTCAGCACTTCACAAGATCTTCTTTTCTTCTTTAGATAATTCGAGTGATCTTTAACTGAGATTTGGCATAGATATTCGGATTCAGATTTTACATCACGTGACATGCCAATTTTGATTGCAAATCTACAGTGCCTGCTTTTTTCCACTAGACCTTTTTTATTGTAGGACTACAAGAAACACCCTGTTTCTCGAATTGTGGACCCATGTTTATGGTAGTTTTTTTTTCTTAAAATCATCTGAGGAATCTCCAATTTTTGATTTTACCTTCAATTTAGGAACACCCTATTTCAAGCTTCGTACAAAATTTTTCTGTTAATTTTGCAACTGCAAATTCACTCGATATGAAAATGTGCAAGTGGATGTGAAGTAACGTGTTCAAGAAGAATATTACTCAATATCAAGCTTCATTTATGCGTCAATTGCACCCTTGGAACAACATGTACCTATACTTCGTTAATCTATAACCACATGTAGCTAATGGCGCAGCCAGGATTTTGTTTTTGAGGGGCTGAACATCGAACGAATTAAACGTCAGCGAGTAGTGGGAGGAGGGTGGGTTTTGCGGTTGTTGGCTGTCGGTTTTCAGTTGTATAAAAAATTTAATCATGTTATAATTCGGAGATTGAACTGAAGTTCGAAGTAAATACCTACTAAAGATAATAAAAATAAATGTTCAGTTTTCTTCCAGATGTTCCTAGGATAACTAATATATTTTCAATATCGAATTCAAAAATATTATAAATATTTAACAGAGTGTGCCTAGTCAATCTCTCGCTTCCCATTGTATTTCTTAAATACCTTTTCAGTTTCTTGAGGGTAGAATAAGTTCTTTCCGACGTGGACGTCGATACTGGTAATGAACAATAGTATATTCTAAAACAAGTTGCAGAATGGACTCCTATTCCAACACGAATGCGAAATTCGAAAACGACGAAGGAGCGAGTTTTGGAGCGCATGAGTGTTGGAATTGCCTTCTGCAACGATTATTACGTAGATTACGGAATTTGGATATGAATCACACGTTTCGAATTTTGAAATAATTTACAATTAAGCTTTGAATTCGTGAATTATGTCTGAAGAAATCTATTTAACACCATCAGAATTAAGAGAAATTGCGAATATTGTAGCAAATCATTTCACTATATCCAAATTATATTATATTGATAATTATTGAGGTTCGTTGAAATTTGATAGGATTGGAAATCAGTATAGACAACCACAAAACGAAAAATATAACTGAAAACGATGCTGTAATGAGTTCATTACAGCACTGTTTTTAGAACTGTAATGAACTCATTACGACACTGAAATAGAGAATAGTATATTCTAAAACAAGTTGCAGAATGGGCTCCTATTCCAACACGAATGCGAAATTCGAAAACGAGCGACGAAGGAGCAAGTTTTGGAACGCATGAGTGTTGGAATTGCCTTCTGCAACGAGTATTAGACGATATTTTCTCTATTTCAGTCAAGTTTTGTGAAATATTCAATGAAAAATTCAGATCATACATCCTAGTGACATTTGTATTGTATCTTGGCAGTTGGTATGACTGTTACGAAAATTGACAGATTACGGAATTTCAATTTGAATCGTACGTTTTCGAATTTTGAAATAATTTATAATTACGCATTCAATTCGTGAATTATGTATGACGAAATCGATTTAATACCAACAGAATTAATAGAAATTGCGAATAATATCGCAAATCATTTCACTTAATCCAAATTATATTATATTGACAATAATTAACGTGTGTTGAATTTTGATAGGATTGGAAGTCTGACGTCTGTGCAGACAACCACAAAACGAAAAAAATAACTGAAAACGATGCTATAATGAGTTCATTACAGCACTGTTTTTAGAACTGTAATGAACTCATTACGATACTGAAATAGAGAATAGTAATTTACGTAACAAGTCCGGAAAATAGGGTTTTTTTGGACGAATAGACAAAATTCCAGGACGAGCGTAAGCGAGTCCTGGAAGACTGTGAGTCCAAAAAAAACATTTTCGGGCGTGTTGCGTACAATATTTTTTCGGCAACCATGTAAAATAACACTATCGCGGCTGCTTTCCATATTTTATTGCGATTGCGATAAAAAAATATGCAAATTTTTGACAAGTAATTTCATATGAACTGTCAGCCGTTATCTCGGTTGCTATGGATTCTATGATTCTTTTCCGGCCTAGTCCGGGAAGTACGTACTTTCCGGACTAGGCCGGGAAATGCTACTTTCTCAGAGAAAAAGCGTCCGGGAAGTGCTCACTTCCCGGACGGTTGCCGAAAAAAATATTTTACGTAATATAGAACATCATATTTAGAAAGTGCCGATATTGCACACAGTTTTGAATAGAAAATTCTCGATAAGTCCTCTTTCCACATCTTGAATTCAGGGGTTATTCCTTTGGCTCTTACTTAATCCATTTAATATAATTTTGTTAATTTTTCAGTCGAAGAGTCATTACTACGATTGATGTTTGAGAAACCTGATATTCAATCGGAAATTTTGAAGCCAGATTTTTCTATTGCTTCGGAAGCTTTTTCGAGTAGCATAATTGCATATTTATGTAATGACCGAATAATCCTAGCTTCAGTCGGCAACTGCATTTTTAGGGATTAGTGTGTTGGTGTTAACAGATCCAAAATATCTCCAATGGTTCCCGAGATATCTCAAAAAACCGAAAATCGAGATTTTCTTTTTTTTTGTATAACTGTATTTGTTTTTGGAGATAACTTCACGTGATTCGGTTTGAGGTCATTATACAATATAAAGATACTAATGGTGGCTTCAGATTTTTTCTGTTTTCCATTGTTTCAGAGACGCGATAGTCAATTTTTTTTCTTATGGACGCCATATTGGTTTTCCTTATGAGGTTATGAAGAAAAAAATTACAAATTCAACAATGTATTACACTCTACAAAAATATCGAGTCTAGGTACGCAAATTTGAAGAGTTTTTATGTGAAATCATCACTTGACTATCGCGTCTCTGAAACAATGGAAAACAGAAAAATCTGAAGACATCATTAGTATCTCTATATTGGATAATGGCTATAAATCAAATTTCGTGAAGTTATCTACAAGTAAAAAGAGTTATACAGAAAAAAAAAGAAAATCTCGATTTTCAGTTTTTTCGAGATATCTCGGGAAACAATGGAGATATTTCGGATGTGTTCACACCAACACAATCATCCCTAAATAACGCAACTTTTTTGTAATTTAAGCCTTCCTGTCTTTCTAACGGTTTGCGATATCTCCGTAGTGGCCCTCTTAATATTTCTAACCCTGCATTTGGAATGTTATGGTTATATTTGAGAAGCAATCCCCAATTATTTCTTTCTATATTGAAGTTGCCGATCGAAGTAATAAATGATGTTTGGTATAATAAATAATAAACGAAAATCCATTAGGGACATAATGTTATCTCCATTAAAAAACATTCTTTGAATTATTGGTAGGAGGGGGGTTATTTGCAGCCCCAAAGCCCCTCGACCTCCTAGCTGCGCTAGTGCATATTCCCGTAATGGGTTATGCGGTTCCCGAGGGTGCACATAGCGCACAAACGACGAGCTCTCGAAATCTCCCGATTTAACGTCGGTGGTTTTTTTTTCGTTTCGCGTTCAAACCGCCCCCCACCCCATCCATTGATAACCTGAAGACAATCGAGCCACCCCCTCTCCGCAGTTCACTAAGTGAGACATAATCCCCAATAACGCGGCACATCTCGAGATTGTATACATAGTGGACCCGCACAACATTTCCCACATTGAACGGCGCGCAATCGAAGACCGGAACTTCCGGGTCGCACGACGGTTCGCCGCCTCCTCTCCACTCCACGCCGGCGCCTCCTCCGCCTCCCGGGCGCTCCCGGACCTCGCCGCCGTCAGTTCGACCGACGCCGCCGGGCCAGAGACACGACACCTCGCGACGACGCTCCCCGTGCCGCCCGCGCATCCGCCAAAAGTCCGCACGCACCGCAATGGCACCCCCGATCGTTACCTGAAGATGAACGCTCGTCGGCGTAGAAACGTCGTGGCGTGAAAGTGCGCCGCCATGAACCCGGCCACCAAACCGCGCTAAGTCCACGAAATGACAGAGTCATCGCTGCTCTATCCATATCAGCGGTGGCGAAAAAAATTCTGTTTCTCCAAGAGAAAGTAACCGCTTAAGGAGAAGTCCGTACGCTTCGTACAAAACGCGCACAAACACATACACAAGTCTTTCGCTCTGTGATCCCCGCAATGAAGAATATTTCGGCCGTGAACGGAAACTACCACCACTTGCTTGCAAATTGAAGATTCGAAGAATTTGAAAAAAATCATTGGTGCTTCTTAGTCGCACGCGAAAATATTCGCATTGCACTCTAAAAATTATACGGGTATTAAATAATAATCATAAATAAGACGTAGGTTATAATATAAATTAAGCCGAAGAGTATATTTCTGAAATTGTTTTTTTATAAATTCGATTTTAAAATCATGTCGAGTCCCGGTAGTAGCGGCTTAACGGGCGTGATACCGAAGCAGAAATCCAGGAGGAAAATATCTTTGCCATGGTTCAGGCAGGCCTCGGTGGCCAAGGCTCATCCGACACTGACGAGACAGCATACCATTGACACCCCTAGTTCCTTCCAAGCCAGATTGCTCAGGAGACAACCTAGCCAAAATGCACTGGTTAATGTCTTTTTTTATTATTATTACAGCTTTTCCTATTTAGTAGGCATTAATTACTTCTTAATATGTATTGAATATGTTTGGTGAGTATGAGAAAGTGAGAACTTTTTCACCATGAACTTGGTAAAAGAAGTAAGGCACCCAAAAATATTCCGTTCTGTGATCCGTAATGAGAAAAAATTTCTCTGCGAGATAAATGTTTTTTCCTTGATTTATTGATTGTTTCATTTGATATTTATTATTATTATTTACCATCAATAATTTTTTGTTGTGTATCTTTACATTCGTTCTTCGTTCCATAGATAACTCAATTCATTCTTCAAATTTATCATTATAAACAAAAAAATATTTTCAATTTCGATTGAACTTCAACATTTTCGGATTTGAATTGGATCTCGATCGATGATTTTTTTCATTAGTTCTCACTAAAAATAATTCAGGGAAATAGCTTGACCGTACATATAGAAGCAAAAGTAAAGGTTTCTACAAGGAAATAAATAAAATCGCAAAAATAATTGAATTAGATATAATAATTTATCATATATAAAAGGTTTTTGAATAAGAATGATTAAATTTTGAATGGGTATATTGGCAGCACTTTCTTTTATTTTCGTCTTATGTTTTCTTTTATTCATTATTAACCCATCAAATGAACTTACATGGGATGTCAGAATACAATATCAAACAAATTTAAAATAGACATACAATAATATACAATCATTACAACAAACTTAATCGAATTCACACAAAAAAAATGAATAGAATAGCAACAGATCAAAATGCTGCAGTGCAAAAACTCTTCCATCGTCTATTTAGTTCTCTAGACAATTTTTTTTGGAAGGGTTACATTACACCACTATGTATGGAAAATAACTCCATTCAAAAGACTACCACGATTTCTTCATACGTGCTGCATTCTGTAAACCCAATTTTGTATCATTTTTTCACATATATTCTCCTGTATTGCATCAATAGTATGTTCAATGTTGATTTTTAGTAGCTAAATTTTTGTTGGATCATCAGCATAAATTTGTGATTTAACAAGAAATAAATCACAAGACCTGGGAAGATAATTAAATGGACCATTTCTTGAGATAATATTGTTTTCGATCGATTGTTGTACGACGGGTGGCACCGTCTTGTTAAAGCCACTTTCCCTCAGATTATTCTCAACAACGGCAGGAAAAATTCATTTAACATTGTTCTGTATCGTTCTTTATCGACTGCTACTCTTCTACCCATAAATTGCCCATCACATCAAAAATGAGCTTCATCACTGAACAAAATTTTCGATAAAATCGTTCATCATTTTCAAATTGTTAAAGAGCAAAATCAGGAAATATATAAGGTTTATGGAACCAGTAAATAAGGAATTTTCACTTATACTTGATGCTACCAAATCAATATTCTCTTGTGTGTCTGCTCTTTGTCATTGAAGTCGAGGAATAATATTCTTCGAAAATTAGCTGGTTCTTGAGTTTCTATGAGAATTATCAGTGGAACTATTAGGTTATCATTGGTAACCAGTGCTATCACATATACCTCGGCCTCATTTTCGTAGACAGGTTGCAGTCAAGAAATCTTGGGTTAAATTTCATTTCTACCCGAGCTTATTTCCTATTGTATCTCATCTCCCAGATACTAGAACTGCCACATTAAAGTCAAGCAAACCTTTATGGATTAATACTTTCCTTCAATCTGAAGAAAGTGACAAGGAAATTTGGCGTTCGGAATAGAGTTCTTTTAATGTCTTCAACAAAGGTCTAATTGTTGATCCTTAAAAGGAAGTTCTAGGTTTCTATCTTGCTAGGAAAATTTGGTGTAATTTAAATCGACTAAGGATGGTCATGCTCGTTGCAATAGTATGCTCTTCAAAATGTATTCTATAGAAAGCCCACTATATGAGTGTGGTGTAGAGGAAACCACTGAGCACTTGGTGAATATTTGTCCAATTTATAAATTTCATGGTGGTTTCCAAGCTATCCATTCAATTTCAGATCCATTTTTAGGATGGGTCGCTAACATTAAATCAATATAATGGAAACTATAACATCTATTATTCCTTTCTGGTTATTTTTCTTTAGATTTCAGATTTGATTATATTGTGTACTCTTGTATACTGCAAAGAAATTTCACTTTCGAATTTATCTACAATACAACGTAAAGTGCGTCGATTACACAATAACGTACATACATTTTTCCTACTCTCAGTATTCGCAAATGAGCATTGATTTAGATAAAATAATTCAAAATTTTACAAACGTTGTTGGAGTGAATCTTTCCATGATTAAATAGCGTAGCCTACTCAACACAAATATAAGAAATTTCAAAATATAATACATAGTGTTGTTGTCATTTAAAATTGTCAGGTTCCTTGGTGGACATAGTATAATAATAGTAATAAGTTCATTGGTTCGAAATAGGGATTCACGAGCTGGCTTGATATTCTAGCTACTTGGCTTGAGCTCAAGTAGCTTGAGGTCGACTTGAAATCAACTCAAATTCAACTCAGTAGTAGTTTTTAAATGTTAAGTCAAGTACTTAATAAATAAATACTTGACTTGACATTAAAAAACTACTACTTGACTTGAACTTGAGTTGATTTCAAGTCGACCTCAAGCTACTTGAGCTTGAGCCAAGTAGCTTGAATATCAAGCCAAGCCGTGAATCCCTAGTTCGAAAACTACAAATAAACATTAAAAAATACCATACAGTTATTCAATGACGACTGTGTACTGTATCCTACTGAAATTGAAGTAGTTTATTCACAGGAGTTTTCATTTGTTTGAACACCTTTCCACAAGCCTGTTGCCATCTTCAGAAACAAAAAATTTACATTTTATTTTCACTGGGTGCTTATGATAGATCGAAGTTAGTTTCAAGTTTGATCAAAAAGCTTCTGCATTCGAAAGAAGGTGATAATTTTGATATGAAATTCTAGGACTTCCACTAGCACTTGTAGAAGTAGCATGCATCAGAAGTCAAAATAAGTTTGAGATTTCAAATGAATATAAACGTTGTGCAATTTTTTACCAAAAATAACAAAGAGCCTAATTAAATTGGTTATGATTTTGTTCATATTTTTCACCTATGACGATGGAACGATTTTTTGGGTCGACTGCTGAGTCCACTAGTTCCATTTACATTTTTTAATAAAACGAAAAAATGAAGTATCTGTAAAATTTGCAATGTATTTTTGTAAATTCGAATTTATTCAGCATTCATTCGTCGATAATTAGGTATTCTAACTATATTCTATTGGATGAAGTGTTTTGGTAGCTAAATCATTAAGTCTCATTTACTTTGCCAGCATCGAAAAATTTAGAAATAAAATTTAAGTGGATATTTCTAGCGGCTAACGAAATCGGATACCTACAGAAATAATTTCTCAATTATATTTACCGTTCCCAGGACGTGCAATATTCTTGAATCGATAAAGTCGTCCCATCAAAAGCAAACAAAACAAACAGTCCGCTTTGATGTCTGTTCCATTTCGATCGGTTTCAGTCGTCGAAAGATAAGACAAACTAACAATTTCATTTCCATAGATGCGATGATGTTTTTATGGAGTTTTCCCAATTTATTTCACCTATACGGCGGAAATTTATGACATATATTATAGAAAAGTTGGACATTTCGGAACTATAGCATTCGAAAATCGATCAAGGCTTTGTTATAAATTATACGCAATCATGAAGAGTTTATGATCTCATCTCTATTACAAAATATCCTAAGTCATTAAAAAAACGCTGCAGATTTTATACAAAGGCTTATTATATTCTCTATCTAATAATAAATACTAGTGGATCTAGTAGACTTTGTGCTGCCAGAAGTTCATTTGGGTGGCATGATTGATTCCGAAAATATGAAGGGCATGCTATCATCAAAAATTTTATTTTAATGAGCTCCCATAATTCCATTTTTATTCTTCAATAAATTCTCGTATAATTGAAACTTAGGTTAAACTTATATTGAACGCCAAACTCAGACTTTCACAGTAAAAACAATATTTTCTCTCGCAGAACAACACATTTGGAACAATAGACTGAATTACGATATAAGAGAATCCTATATGTTAAAAGGATTCTACATAAAATTTGAGAAAGCATTGACACATTAGGAGCTCTTCAACGCTCATTCATTCAGGCGCCAATTGCAATCTTGGAGTCTTTGAGACCACACAAGTGTATACATCCTCACCTCATCCTGAACCAATAAGAATGAAACAATTCAAAATAGTTTAAATGACAACAGTGTGTATTGTTTTTGACATTTCTTATGTCAAAACTATGAACTATGTTCGAAATCCGTCTGAATAACACGTTCCTATGTTTGCTTAGTTTAATTCGATGAATTTCGTGGTTTCAAAGTTGAAATTTCAGATTATCTTATAGTAGAGGAAATTTTTACTCTTTTGGGTGGTGTGATGACAATTTGAGAGATGGTTTTGTGTTGAAGTTTAACGTGAGATTATCCAGACACAGGTATGATAGGCTGTGGCGCCTTTAATATACCATCATGTAGATGTTGTGAGGATTTTCCTCATTTAAATATAATTTTTATGACTAATAATCAGGCAGTTGTTTCCATTACCATCACAATGTTAACTATGTTATCAAGAATATAAATAATGTGTTGTTGGATCTCGTGTTTTCATCTTACGAGAATATAAATATTCAATCGGCAGATGGCATGCTTCTTCCATTGGATAGGCTTCATCTTGCCTTATATTTTTCTATACCGCTAAAAGAGAACTTACTGATAAATGAATCTCTACTTACACATTATTCGATTATAAAAATGCTTATTACGGTTTAATAGTTGACTATCTTTTGGATATTGATTGATTTGATGAAGTGCGTGGTGACGATATCAACTCAGCTATCACGGAATTTTATAAAGGCGCTGTAGTTGCACTCTCGCAGATCCCTTATGTGTTCTGTTCAATCTGTCACTGAAATATCATGAACTACGGAAGAATATTTTTATTGTATCTATTCATAAGTCCGGAGATGTTAATGATATTCACAATTACAGGATAATTTCTAAGAATACATATACAGTTCCCTGGTGTCCAAGGGCCATTGACAAGTTCTAACATTTAAAACACCAGGTTATGGTATTTCTGAACGATCAAAACATATGATTTGTCATTCACACTTTTTTGGTACACTATGTGTATTTCCGAACAATTTGAGAATGTGATTCTAATGAAGTCATTCGAAAATTTTGGAACTTCTCCATAATAGAGCGTAATAGTGGAACACCCTGTATATCATGAACTCCTGGCATTCACTGTACCTTGATATAAGCGATATTTATTCTTCTGTCAATGGTGACTTATGAATATGGTTTTATGTAATTCTAATTGGTGAATAAATTTAATGTTTTTCATTGTGTAAATAGAATAATCTCGTGGTCATTTCAGAAATGACAACCACACATTTTATTGGCTGTTCGAAGGAATGAATATTCATTAGTACTTAAATCAAGTTAATTCATCTTTGAATTTATCGTTTTATGATATTTTCTACTTGGAAAAACAATTCACATTTCACATAATAATTTATTAATTCCTTTCATTATACAGAATATTCAAAGCATCGAAAGAAGGATTTATAACTTTAAATAACTATTCTTCCTTTGGACTTCACGCAGTCACATACCGTTGATATGCAGAGAGAAAGAATTGTAAAAAATTCATGACTACGGTACTATTCTGCCATAATGATATATTGTATCTAGTATAATCGTAGCAACAGACATTATGAATTTATTTTAAAGTGCAACTAATTTTTAGATGCTTATAGAAAATTTAATTCCTATATTTTTTGGCTTCAAATTTGAGAGACAATATTTCACTGAGTCAAGAGATTTTGATCGTTCTTTCATTCACTCGTCAATTAAGCTAATTGAGGCCTCATGTGTGGCCTTCACGAGTATAATTGCCGCATGAATGAACGAGAGCTTTAAAGCTCCTGACTTTACGTCAGTGATTTCCCCATTTTCGTAGTATGTTTGGGGTGTTTTTTCGAAAATCATTTGAGCTTCACTTAGAATTGAGGAAATTTATTATATGAACTCCTTTTTTGATTTCCATTATCGATTCAATAAATAAATTGATTCGGCAAACAACGAAATATATGAACTCATTTGTCAAACTAAAAGGATATTCATATACCTATTGTATTCTGCGTCGAATATGTTGAATCGTGAAATTCTAGTTATTTCTGTTTGTATTGTATCAGCAACATGAGTTGTCAGTATTGATTCAAAAATAATTTATAGTCTCAAGTCCGAGTGTCACTATTAATAGATTGAAATAAAATTTTACTATATGGAATATAAAAAATGAATATAAACACAGAAGTCAATTATTTGTGCCTCACGTTTTCTGAAATTGCTTTACCCGATCTGAAATACTTGTTTTGTTCATGGCGTGCAACTTAAATACTAGAATAAGACGCAATATTGAGCGGCGTCTTGAGTTTCAGTAGATGCAAATTGAGAGTTTGATTTTCATCGAATAATTTTCAACTCTTGAAGAAAAAAATATAAATTTAAAACATAAAACTTTACGAATTACCCGTTTACAAAATTTCGGATTATTTGAAATATAAACTACTCTTTAAAAGTTAGGAAACTCTGAATTTATAATGTTTCGAAATGCGTGTATGCAAATAAATGCTTTTTTTTAACTAAGTACATAAAAACATATGTAGGCATTTTTTCGGTTTGTCTTACTTTACTATGCCACTTAAAACAATAATTTCCAAAGAATAAAGATATATCAACTTTTTTTAAGTTCCCTAACTTTTGAAGGGCAGTTTATATCAAATTAGTTGTCGATTTTTTCTTAATGTTTTTACAAGATACAACAAATTATGTAGAACTATCATAGCGTTCAATCAGCATTGGCATAGTCAGCTTCAAAAGTGAAATATTCTCCGCGCCCCAAACTTTTCAATATTTCTTCTGCAGAAAGATTCGTCTTTGGTTTCGAAATAGGCTTCAAATTCGGAAATCTCTTACTTCTTCATAAGATTCAAATTTCGTTCCTGAAGTATTCTTTTGAGGTCTGCAGAAAGGCAGTAATCAATTTGTGGCAAGGAGTATTGTCTTGGCGAAAGAGAATTTTTTTTGTCTTTAAGGGCGCGTTTTCTTAATTTCTTCACTCGATCCAATAACGTTATGTAATATTCTTGAATTTCCTAATCAACCTCAACTTGTTATGCAAAGGTGGAAGTAATATTTTTGTCTCGTAACCAGAGCTTTGTTGATTACGTTTGTTTTCCTTGAATCATAACATCTCTTGATGGTCAGTTTCTGTAAATCCAGCCTTCATTTTCAGCTCTGCTCTCCATAGGCATAAAAATAAGGATATATTGTATATCTACTTTGCTGTCTAAGGAAGAAGTTAATCATGCTTTAATAATTTATGTTCTTTCTATTTGACATTCTTCAAAACTAGTGCAATAGTTTAATAATCCTGCTTCATGCTGTTAGAATGACCAAGAGGAATTGAAGGATCCTCTTATATTTCTTCCCAATATCAGGTCATTTTCCTCATTCATGGTATCAGAATCAACTTCATATAACCTGTATCTAGAGTTGATGGAAAAATCTGGTGGCTTTTTTTAAATCAGCACATCCGAAACATTTGAAGTCAGTTGGATTTTTGGAACAATTATTTTTTTCATTTTGCTTCACTTGCCATATATAAACGAATGAGGCTGATATCGAGTTTCCGTATCAAAAGTAATTTTCAGATAGAAGAGGAGGGCGAACTCCTCCCCTGGTTTTCTACTAGCATCTAGGCCAGTTGCGCGATTTATATTCACAGTGTGTTCAGGTCGTTAATTAGGGTGGAAAGGGTCAAAGGTAAACATACAGTCCTGTATAATGAATAGCCTTGATACAAACCACCCGCAACTCTTATTAATTATATGATATTAAACAGGAGTGCTTGTCGCACTTGTTGTACGTTTTTATTTGTCTCTGTCCACAGATGTGGATGTATGACTTTCTAGGTACTTACTTATTATTGGATAGGGTGTTACCAAATAAGTGAGAAAATTTTTTTGGCAATGAATTTTTAAAGGGAGTCTTACACGTCAACTAAAGCTCTTATGCCTTTTCTTCAAAAGTTACACGCTTCCAAAAATGAGGAAATGTTTTAAATTTTTTGCTTGAAATTGCTAAAGAGTTGAATGAACGGCATTTTGTGGCTTTGTTTTACTAAGAAAAAGGCTAACGACAAACATTTGTAAATTTCATTGTTACCTTTTAACGCGGCGAAACATGCAACTCCTATTGCATTCTTTACCATAATTTTTAAAGGAAACATTTCTCAAATGCCAACATTTTTCAACACTTGTGTCCGTGAAAGCAATAGTTGCCTAGTGAAAAAAATAAAATACGACATTGTGCACGAACGGAACTTTTATAAAAAGAATCGGAAATATCTAGTTTAGGTGGCTGCTAAGTTCTTTTTAGTGGAAGAACACGATCACAAAATGTCATATCTTCAACTCTTCAGCAATTTCAAGGAAAAAAATTTTTTATTCCCTTACTCTCTGGTAGCGTAATATCTTTCAAGGAAAGTTTGAATGAAATTTTCCTTTGAATTTTCGAAAAGGTTTCCCCCCCCCCCCTAAAATGTATAATACATATTTTCGAAATGAGTCAATTCCGCCTGTTACCTCGTCCCTTTTGTTTTCAAAAGCCCACGTTGTATACAGTATCATAAAGCAGTAAAAAACTGTGTGTCTGTAGTCTGTACATTCAACGAATTAATCAAAAATGCCTATGAGGATAAGATCACTAAGGAACACAAATCACCTTTTGTTTTATCTTTTTGGTTTGTTTGTGCTCGATAATCCCTGAACAGATAGTATTGCAGATTTCACAACTGAATCAAGTACATCTTGGAACAACCTAAAGATTTTGTTTCATTGAACAGGTTGAAATTTTGTGTGTATTTATAGAATAACAATTACAAGCTTCGTGCAAAATTTCATGCCTATAGCGGTGTCGGAATGACAAACAGAATATCGAAAAAAAACTACGTCCTTGGAAATTTTATCTCCAAGGTTGCAAATGAGAGATTCCTAGGATAATTCTAACAAATAAAGTCCTATTAATAACCTTCGAACGCTTTGTTTTCGAGATACAGGGCCTTAAAGTTTGATATTTTTCACGTGTTTTTCCCATAGCATCTGCACTTCTCAAGACTTTGGAATTTCGATTGCAAGTCTGCAGGGTGATATACAATTTAGTATAAAGTATTTTAGTAAAAAAAATCCCTTCTTTTCGCATGAAAAACAAGGCTTTAATCACCATAGTTAGAATGATCCAATATAGTTTAAATATGCGTCGTTTCGTTCGATAACTTGTTGTCATTTCGAAGGTAATATCATTATGCTTCTCTCATAGAGGCCCTCTTTCCTATTGATAAAATATTGAGACAGTTGATTTTCAAATTTGCAAAATTATTCGCCATGGATAGAAACAGACGGTATTCACTATCCGGTCCGGACAATAAGGTGGATGCATAAGAACCTCCCAACCAAGCTCGAGGCTTCTGTCGAGTCACTTTCGATGTGTGTTGCCTGGCGTTCTTCTGATGGAACACAATTCCTCTCTTATTGGCCAAAGCTGACAATCTTTAGCAGTACAGTTCCGATTCAACAGTTGTGGTGTAGGGTAGCAGTTCAGAGTAGATAATTTCCTGCCAATACCACCAAACACAGAACAAAAACTTCTTGACCGTCAATCCTAGCTTGGCTACCGTTTCCAATGACTCAACCGAATTTTCACTATGACCGTTTTCGCTTGACGTTGTCGTAAGTGATCCATTTTTCATATCCAGTCATTAACCTTTTTAAAAATGAGTTGAATTTGTTTCGATTCACATACGGCAGTTCGGTCCATGAGGTTTTTTTCGTTAACTCGTGTGGTACCCATACATCGAGCTTCTTCTTGAGACCAGCCTTAAGCAAATGGTTCCAAACGGTTTTTGTGCAATATTTAGTTCAGGGTGATCGAAACTGTGTTTTCATGACGGGTTTAAACTCGATAATGTCCATGATTTTATCGACATTTTCGACAATTGGCCTTCAAGTGCGTGGTGGCGGAATCGACTAAATCAAAATTGTGCATTATTGGCTGTTACAGTATCAGGACTGTTTACATTTTCAGCCGGCTGGCTTCAATTTTCGCCTTTATCGAAGAAAAACTGTAAAACATGGCGTATTTTCTCTTTGCTAGTGTCCATCTTTGACGTGCGCTTCAACTAAACCGAGTCAACTAATCACAAAACCGTCAAAAAAGTTTTTGTAGTACTAAATCTCATCTTTCTATCGCCATTTAGTGAAACCTGATCGGACCTATACAACGCGGGATACACATAACTAAAGCTATCTATTGGAGAAATAATGGATTTCTTTTAACTACACCTTACATTTTCTGGAACAGTATCCCCCTTTTCACGCCAGAACTATTTTTTTGAACCACTGGTAGTTAAAAAAATGGAAAAATAAATCTTGTCCTAGTAGGTACTAAACTTTTAGGTTTCTAAAAGTTTAGTAGGCTGTGATGAATTTTTTTTTTAACTGTTTATTGCATATTTATCAATTCGTAAATGTTATGAAATATTCGGAGATCATTAGTTTCGGTGATTATTTTCCCGATCTGTACCAATTATCTATGAGGATGTGATAAATTCCTATAATCATAACAAAAAAGTAGGACTACAAAAAACACTCTGTAGCTCGAAATCCAAGCATTCACGGGCCATTGTTTTCGTAAGTAATTGCACAAGTGCATCAAAATTACCGATAATTTTTTATGACAGCGTGTTGTCATAAAAACTGCATTTTTATTTTTGGAAAGAAAGCCCGGCACCGAAGGTCGAGGGCTCTTTCTCCAAAAATGAAAATGACCGAATGCAGTTTTTCAAAGAAAACACGCTGGAATGCGAAATTATCCGGTCATTTTGATGCACGAATGCAATTCGGGGGAATATTTCCCGAATAAACTGTTAACTTGTCGAAGTGACATAGATTCCATAGATGCCATATATTCGAACTGTATAAGATGCATAGAAACTATGCATCTATGAACAGAAAACAATGATCGCATTGCTATTTCGCTTTCTACAATGCAATTATCGCTGTAATTTTCCATAATTGCATTCCATTTACATAGAATTTTTGACAGGAGGGAAATATTCTTTTTAATATCTAAGGAATCTCTCATATTCATATGAACCTTCAATTTAGGAATATCATGTTTAATTAACCTGCAGGATACTTGTCTCCTGCGAAATCTTAATTGAAATAATTATTCGCAGCTGAATATTAAAATCAGTGTATGCAACACTCAATACACGTTGGAGAATTGTAGGTTGCCTACACCAGCTGCACAACATAATCGCACACAATACTGAAACTCAACATTATTCCTCTTTGTGTTACAGGCTGGCGTCCTGGAGATGACCTGGGTGATGAACGACTTCACGGCGACCTGTCCGCAGGAACTGAGCGTGTCCAAGGGCCAGCAGGTCGAGGTCGTGGAGGTCTGTGCGACGAAGCCGGACTTTTGTCTGGTGAGGATGCCGACCAGGGGCACGGAGCAGGACTCGACGGTCGTCCCTGAGGGTCTGGTGCCGCTGTCTGTGCTCAAGCAGCCGCCGGCGCCGAGGGGCTCGCCGTCCAGGAGGATCCTGCCCGAGGGCGAAGCTGGTGAGTAGAACGGATTTTCTCATGAATGTAGCACATTTTGAAACAGGATTATTGTTAGGAAAATACAAGTCAAGGTCGTGGTCTCGTGGCAGTTCTAACTGGTATGCAAAGGGTGCGGTATATATGGTATATATTATATGGTGCCATATAAAAAACAAATCGATTCTTCGGCGCCCGAAGGGTATCCAGTGATGAAACCCTCGAAGTTTATAGGGTTGTAGGGTCAGTCAAAATGATTATAAAATGCCATATAACAGGCCAATGGACTAGTTTTCATTTTTTTGTTAAGGTTAATTCTAAAAATTTAAGTACAATGAAACAAAAATGTGGAAGAATCATTGAAATATCTCTAGAAATGAAAAAGTTATGGGATGAAGTTGCGATTGGAAGAATAATTTCATAGTACGCAGCGTCTAGTGTGTGACGTCACGCTACTTACACGAGGCGACTGGTATTCGCAGAGTGCTTACGAATTCATTGGTGTTACGAATCACTTGTGCCGTTCGTGTCGTGTTTTGTTCGTTACTTTTTTCTCTTTTTACTTTTTACTCCTCACATAAATATGTTTTGCCATTGATAATGGATAGACTTCAACAACCAGTACTCAACTACGAACTGTTTATGAAACGTTTTTTAAATAAATCATCGTTATAAGTTGAACCATGATGAAGCAAACTCAAAAGTAGATACTTACTTGAAAAGTTTAACTCCTTTTATTTCAGCACTGACATAAAATGGATTTGAAGAAAAAAACTCCATCACTGCGAATATATCTATTTTAGGCAAATTGTCACTTTGTCCATTCACGAAACCTTCTTCCATTATGGTGACATAAAAACATAACTCGAGTTAAAACTACACTGTACAACTACAAACGGCGCGAGAGCCTTGGCGCAGCTACCAAAGACGTTCCGCGCTAAAATACTTTAATTTAAATAATCTATTTCTCAGTCATTTATTGATGGATTTTCGGAATTTTTTCACTGATTTATCAGTTTTGCTCTATATTTTAATTCTATCGTGTCAAATATAGTATTATCAACATCACTAAACTAGTCCATTGAAAGTCCCCGGTCTACCATAGTAAAACACTTTTTTTTTTTTTTTGGTATAATTCGATTTTATTATTCAACATAGTTGTCTTCGAGGGCGAAACAGGGATTATAGCGATATTCTAACTTTTCGAAACAATTTTTGTTGTACGATTTGTCTCTTGCTTCAAAATAGGCCTCAGTTTCGTCGATTACTTCTTCATTGTCGCTAAATTTCTTTCCAGCGAGCATTCTTTTGAGGTCTGAGAACAGGAAAAGTTGCTGGGGGGCCATATCTGGCGAATACGGTGGATGCAGAAGTGATTCGAAACCCAATTCATGCAATTTTGCCATTGTTTCCAATGATTTATGACACGGCGCATTGTTTTGATGAAACAGCAACGTTTTTCTTCAAAAGGGGCCCCATTTTTAACGATTTCATCCTTCAAACGATCCAATAACGCTATATAATATTCGCTGTTGATGGTCTGGCCCTTTTGGAGGTAATCAATGAATATTATACCTTGCGCATCCCAGAATACTGATGCCATAACCTTGCCAGCCGACTGTTGTGTTTTTCCTCGCTTTGGATTCGGTTCATCGTGTACAGTCCAGTCAGCTGACTGTCGATTGGACTGCGGAGTGAAATGATGGAGCCATGTTGCATCCATTGTCACATATCGACGCAAAAATTCAGGTTTATTGCACGTAAACAGCTTCAAACACTGCTCAGAATCATTAACCCGTTGTTGCTTTTGATCGATTGTGAGCTCGCGAGGTACCCATTTTGTACACGGCTTTCTCATGTACAAATATTCGTGAATGATGTACACGTTCAGATGATATCTTCACAATGTCTGTTATCTCGATCAACTTCACTTTACGTTCATACAGAATTATTTTGTAAACTCTCTTTATTTTTTCGTTGGTGACAGCCTCTTTTAGGCGTCCACTGCGTTCGCCGTCTTCAGTGCTCATTCCACCACGTTTAAATTTAGCATACCAATCAATAATGGTCAGTGGCGTACCCAAGGGGGGGATAAGGGGGATATATATCCCCCCCCCCCCAGAAGGAATATATATTATATGTAACAACCTTATATATGACAATCTTATTATGAGTAAGCAAAATTTTTTGGAAAACTTCTTCAAAAGAAGGAAAAATTCAAAATTTTTTTCTTTATCTCCCCCCCAAGGCTTATGTCTGGGTACGCCACTGATGATGGTTTATTTTCCTGGTGCAGACCCCGTAAACTCTTCATCAAGCCAAGGTTTTGCTTCAACTGAATTTTTTCCCTTCAAAAAGCAATATTTTATCAGCACACGAAATTTTTTTTCCATTTTTTTTCAAATAGCAAAAGTAGCTACACTCACAACGCAATATCTCACAAACTAATGGTCGGACTGCTGTCAAATTTTGACACGTATCGTTTGAAGGTTGGTACCAGCTTAAAATCATATGGATTTAATACTAGCACCGCCATCTGTGCATCTGACCGGGGACTTTTCAATTGGCCTCATATATACGACCGGGAGTGACTCGTTAATAACATACATAATGATGCGATAGTCAATTTTTTGTTCTTATGGATTCCATATTGGTTTTCCTTGTGAGGTGATAAAGAAAAGAATTGCGAATTCAACAGACTGGAGCCAGAATTGTCGAATAACTTTACTGGCATTTGTAATATGATACTATCACTTGAGTTTTTTATAAATTATGTAGAACAATTTCTACAGACACTGCCAGTTGTACGCTATGTAGAGTGTTGGTATCAGCATGATTATGTAACTAATAGGACTTTACTTATCGAAGAGGATTAAGGTTCTTACAAAAAGTGATGATTTCGTATAACAACTGAATGAAGTAACTAGTTATTTAACAATTCTCAAACCAGCCTACTACTTAAATAAAAAAGAAAAAGGAAGTTCAAATTTGCTTAACTAGACTCGATATTTTTGTAGAGTGTGATACATTGTTGAATTCGTAATTGTTTCTTTAGGAAAACCAATATGGGACGCCATATTGGTTTAAGAAAAAAAATTGACTATCGCGTCTCTTAAACAATTGATGTTGGTTAATGGCTTCAAACCGAATTTCGTGAAGTTATCTCCAGAAACAAATAAGTTATACAGAAAAAAGAAATCCTTGTTTCTGGTTTTCTCAAGATATCTCGGGAACCATTGGAGATATTTTGATCTGTTTACACCAACACACTCATCCCTAAATAACGCAACTTTTTTATAATTCAAGCTAACCTGTATTTCTAACGGTTTTCGATATCCCTATAGTGCCCCTTTGAATAGTTCTAAATCTGAACAGCCCCGAATATTTTCTGTCTAGACTATTTGCGAACAGTTGCAGATTGTGTCTTCATAGCCCATTATATGAATGGGTATTGTTTGATATTCTGGTTGACTACTCGTCGTAAGTGAAAAAGCTATAAACTTAGTTTTGTCAATATTGAGGGTCAACAAACAGCCCGATAATGAATCGTAGACCACTATCAAACCTTCCATCGCATTGGTATGCAGCATCCCATGTCCTCCCCCTAAACGTATTTGCCTTGTCATCAGCATATGTCATTGCACATTGGGCGTGAATAGGGACTTGAATGTGGTTATTACAATCACGCCCAATATTTGATCCTCATATTGTCCCGTAATGAAAACTATGTCAGTTTTTTTGAGAGGGGCATTCGTTTTAATATGTTTCGACCAACAACGTCAGTCTGATGTATTCACAATGAAGCGGAAATAGGTACTAAATAAACAAACAACGTGGCAATCACCCAATAACTATTTTACCACTTGTTTATATTGATATAGCGACATAGCCTCTAGATTTCAGTGCGTTTCGGTGTTAATTGCCGGCAGATATCGTTCAGTGCAATAAAATAATTATGGCGGTTGAAACTATGAATTATACTCGCAATAAATTTAGTCGATACATATTGAGTGGTTGGGAATCCTTCCATCTCTTATTAGGGTTTTTCCGAAACTTCATTCTTCATCAGCTATATTTAAAGTCTAGAATGAAATATTACTTTTACTGTTACCTACTTTTGTCGTCTAAGATATAAGATTTTACTTATTGTGTGATTAGAGTGTATATTATTATTTTGTTATCATTATTGTCTCACTAGCGAATGACAGATGTCGCCGCCTCACTGGAAACACTTATTATCGGGAACATTAACACCAAACAAAGGAGAAATATACCAATATATCATAAATGCCTGTGCATTAGATTTCTCTTAAGACACTGTGCACACTAAACAGTGACGAGTTTCGAATGTATTACATTTAAATTATCATTCTGAGTCCCAGATAAGGTAGCTATGTATGCTTGTTATCGAAAATGAAAATGATGCTCAACAACCAAAATGATTTTGTGCGCAGAAAGTAGAATTATAATTTGTAGAGTTGTATTATTCTATCATACTCCATGTGTCACTTATTCACCTGTTAGAACATGATCAATTTGAAAATGATTATGATATTCAAAATAGTGCATAAACGTAGATTTCATAATTCAAATAATGCATTTCGTGGCTTCTTATTGAATCGTCATTCCATAATTTGCTTCTAATCTATTGGAATTTAATCAAAGTATATTCGTAAGACGGTAAAACTATATATCAGACCTTTTTGACCAAAGAATCATTTTGGAATTGGTTTTTACTCTTATGAAATGGCGGATGCGCGAATAAGCAATATAGGTATAAGTTATCTCGTAATTTATGGTGCATTCAAGAATATGTAGATATAATTCTGGTGGATGCATTATTCATACCACGTTACTAAATAAGTCACAGGCCTGGTACACATATGACACCGTCAGTGCCATACCATTTTTTTTGTCTAGTCAGTAGTCAGTACCAAGCTTCAAGAATGCATACCAAAATTTTCGAAGGGTAAGGTCTGAATCCAGATATTGAAGGTCGAGTGACGCTATATTTGTTGTTTGGAAATTGGAAGAAAAAGAATTTCGTGTAATGATAAAACACTGTTTTCTGATGGATACAAATTCTGTGCAAGCAAAGCAATGGCTTGGTAGTGTTATTACTGTTATTCAGACTCTGCTCAATCGACAACAACGGTTAAAAGGTATTATGCTGACTTTAAAAATGGTCGAAGAACCATCGACGATGGTGAGCGTAAATTGAGGTTGCGTGAGATAACGGTGAACTTGAAGATATCGTGGGGCAGAGTATTCTCTATTTTGTGTGAGTATTTGTCCATGAGAAAGCTTTGCTCGAAGTGGGTGACGCGATTGCTCACTGCTCATCTGAAGCAACAATACATCGTCGATTCCAAACGAATTTTGGAGCCATTCAAGCGGAGTATACAGGATTCTCTACATCGATATGTGTCAGTGCATGAAACATGGATTCATCACTATAATCCTGCGTCGAAGAGAGCGTGAGCTTAGTGGATAGCAGTCGGTGAAAGCCGACGAATATCTCGGAGATAAGCTGGCAAGGTTATGGTATCCGTACTTTGGGACGTGCATGGTATATTGTTCATTGAGTATCTTGTCAAAGATAAAACCATCAACCGTTACTTCATTTCCTTATCGATATCTTTCCTCCAATATTTTGTTGGTCTTTCTCTCTTCCTTCTTCCAAAGGTACACAGTCTAATATTTGTTTTGGTAGTCATTCTTTGGACGTGTTCTTACCATTTCAGCTGCTTTACTCTCACTTCGGTGACTATGGTCTAATTTTCTCGTTCCTTATTCTTTCGAGTCCCGTTGCTCGTCTCCAATAATCCATTTCTGTGACTCTAAAGTGATCTTTGTTTCAATGGCCATACTTCACTGCCATAGGTTACGATACTTTTATCTCTTGTGTTGAATATTCGGTGATTATTCTCTTTGCTGTTTTTCTGATCCCATAATGTACTGTTGAGGGATGTGATGGCTTTCCTGCCTGGATATTTCTTTTTGTAATGGCGTCATTGAAAGTTCCGTTATGGGTAATATTCACACCCAGGTATTTGTAGCTACTGCACGATTTGATATTATGTCCATCTTCCGCCACTATATCCTGCTGTTTATTAAGTTTGAAGATTAATTGATTGCTGTGTAGCGCCATCACTGGCTTTTTTTTTGCAGAGCTCTTACAAACTTGGCTCTAATGAGAAAGTTATAGGTAAGGTTGAAGCCTATTTCAAAATCAAATCGAATCTTTCTACAGAAAAGGTATTGAAAAGTTGGACATTTATCACTCTTATGTGATTATTTTGATGAATGAAGTAGAATTAAAAAAATTTATTTTTGCTAGTTAGGCTCGGGATTTATTTTAAAGGCAGTGTGACATTCATTTGACTGGAGATGCCAGTACTGAATTCCAAACAATCCTTCTCTATAAAAGGTATCATCGTAGCTCTCTTAGGCCTCTGTGGCATCTGTTTATGGTTAAATCGATCAACTGTAATTCTATTAAATTGGGATAATGAAACACCGGATTTCTTAACTAATATATTGAATTTGGCTGTACAAGTTATGTGTTTACAAGGTAACAGCTACGAGCGTACTGAATATGGTACCCCAATTTCCTGGGGATGTTGAGCGTCGCTTTGGATTTTGCATACCAAAGCTCAATCCAAGTCCCTGATTGGTCCACGTCCTCATTCCTTGCCCCAATGCCCGCCACTCACGAAGCGTTTTTTCGAGCGTTTGGTAGCAAGCGTCGAAGAGATTCCAGTCGGGCAGTCAAGTTCATACTCTGATTTACAGTCGTACGGCCGTGTCCCGAGCTGTCTGACTGGAATCTCTTCGACGCTTGCTATCAAACGCTCGAAAAAACGCTTCGTGACTGGCGGACATAAGATGTGACTTCAGGATGACCATATGTAGCGCCAATGTGGCGCCAAGGATGCTCTTGTTCTATTTTTAGCCCTCGTTGTACCTGCTGGGGTTGGTTTTTCGACCTAAATTCGTCTTTCTGAATATTCAACTGCCCGTAAAGTTTGCGTTAAATTCACTTGACGCAACAGCATCTCTTTCGAGGATTTCAGATTCATATAATTTTTAGATTCGACAAAAACTTCAGAAACCATTCTCCAAATAGAAGACTGTTCATTTCATATTACAGATTGAATCACTATAATTTAATTTGCTGCTTGCCGTTATCAGAATTTTTAAAACCTAATGTTGAATACTTGAGAGAAAACTTTGTGATAACTTTCGGGATGGAAAATTTTTTGGTCATTGTGTGAAATTAGTACTTTTTCCTCTTCGATACACAACATTCCATAATGATCGATCAGATGATCTGCCGATCATCGCTATTCGCTGCGTCGGTTTTCGGACGGTTACTCTTTATGCAAACCACGTGCCCCGATGATATCGCGCGCCTGCGCGCCCCATAGCGTGTAATCCCTGCCTCTGGTGAAAAATCAATAGATTGGCCGTTTTTGTCATCGTGGGGAGACCTTGACCCGGCTTCTTGCAGCATCTCTGCACGCTACCACATCACGATTCCCCCCAAAAAAAAAAAAAAAAGTTTACGGTTTCGCCGCAGATTCTGACGAATCGCATACCTCGAGACGCGGGCGGCTAGAAATAGAATTCCCGTTTTATTGATGAATTCTGAATTCGTTTATTATTTCGCTCGATAGATGACTAAGGCAGGAAGGATCTACTTCCTTGATGCATTCTTCACTAAATTAAAAATAAACATTATTGAAACATGTTTCATTTTACACTAATAGAATAATTCCGAAGGTCAGATTTTTCGATTGTTTTCCTCTGCTATTCGATTCAGTGACGTTGTATTTGATTGTCCCAATTTTGTTCGATTTACTACAGATGTCAATATTTATATTTCGAATTTGAGCAAATAAAGGGTTTTCCAATAAAATGTTGGAATGTTGTTTACTGATAGTAAAAAGACTAGTATATTTTGAGAGAAAGCAATGGATGTTTATTTCCTTGTGAAGAGGAAGGATGGTGAAATATGAGCCAACTGGCTGCCACGGCTAAGGTTGCACCACCATATCTCTTTAATGAAATTTTCCATGACCAATTCGCACATTTGCTGCTGTATGTCCTCGATTCCATCTTTAAGTTTCTGAATCGATTGTGGAGCATTGGCATAGACCTTATCTTCCACTTGACATCGAAAAACAAAGTCTAAAGGCGTCAAATCACAAGATCTTGGACTTGGTGGCCAATTGTAATCATCTCTTCGAAAATTAACACGTTTAGGAAACTTTTCTTGAAAAATTGTGATTGGTTCGTTGCTCGTCTGGCATGTAGCACCGTCTTGTTGATAATAAGCGTAGTCCACATCTTCCAATTCCGGCGATAAAAAATAATTAATCATAGCTATTTCCCAAGATATACCTCAGTTTTCGTCTAGACTACGGGCTACATCAACAATATTCTCAGTTGTTCTTGAACGACGCACACTATTTCAATTCTACAAAACCACTGACTTGTCCAAACAGCTCAAATTTTTCTATCAGTTTCACCGCGAAACACAACGAAACACAACTGCTTTTTTTCTGCGAACTGAGACAGCAAAATTTTCAATATTTTTGTAGTGAATTTTAACAATTTCAATGCTTTTTTGATACGTGTATCTTCCATTTTCAGTAATCGCGTAGTTTTTACTTTTCAAATGTCAAAAGAAGACAGCTTCCAAAGTCACAGCTGCCCAGAATTTTCAAAATGAAATCGCTCATTGGAAAACTCAATTGTTTTCTTATGGAACTTGATTCAGTGACGTTATATTTGATTGTCCCAAGTTGAGCGTCAATTGCTTTTGATCTACTGCAGATGTCGATTTTTATCTCACTTATTGTGAATTTTGTCAATACGTATAGTAATTTTCTCAAGGGAAGTGTAATTACCCAGGTAAACGAGACTCCCTTCCAGGTTTTGACATAATATTAAAACCAACAACATAAGTATTGAAATTCGAGATTTGCCATAATTTGTAAGACCACCTTTTGACTCTATCGACTCTATGTAATTCAATAGTTCAGTACCTCATAATCCCATTAATTACATGAACATCACAAGAAAAATAAAAATCAATAAAGGCTTTATTTATTCTTCTAGAAAATACAGTAGAGGACAAGTTAATTCAAGCAAATAACAATACACTATTATTTGATGGCCGATGGTTTTTACACTTGTCAAGATAAACAATCAACAATATATCATGCACGTCCCAAAATACGGATGTCATAACCTTGCCAGCTGATGTCTGAGTATTTGGTCACTTTGGGCGTCTTTCACCAACTGCATTCCACTCAGTTGATGCAATCTTTGGCTCAGGAGTATAGTGAATAATCCTTGATCCATCCACTGTCATACATCGACGCAAAAATCTTTCTATTCTCCTTAAATAACTCCAAATGATTCGTGAACTTTTTTGATGTTTTCTGAAACAATCGTACTACTAGAGCCTTCAGCATCTTCGGTAGTTCTTCCACAAAGTGTTGATTTACCCTTCAACAGTTATCGATGGAGCAGAATCTGAATAACAATTCAATATCGCGATCCAGTCTTAACTATATGTTCCGAAATTTTGACACCTATATTTTGAAGCCTGGTACTAAGGAGAAAAAAGATATTTTGGCACTGGCGGTGGGAGGAAAAATGATGGAATTGCACAATAACCCTATAAGCATCACTAACGATAAGAACAACAGTTCTAAAACAATAACTGGAATGCTCGATATTTCAAAACTTATATTCAGAATTCCTTTGAATTTCCTTTTTACGCAGAACTCCGAGAGGCTTCGAATAAACGTAGTTATCATTAAACAAAGCATCAAACTGACGAAACCCCATTTCAAGAATGGCCTGAACATTTTTCACAGCCAATCTTGAAGCTGATACGGATTGTACCTTCAACTGATTTCCCTCTTTAGTCATACCTACTGATTAGATAGTACATAACGATTATCTTTAGATTTCAATCGGATCATGATTTTCGTCAGTTTTGACAGGATTACATTGAAAGTGATTTCGTTATGTTCACAAAAAAAAAGGGTGACTTAATGTGCAATAAGTGATTTTGTTATGTTCGCGAAAAAAGAAAAAAGTAAGTGTATAAGGTTAAAATTATTCGCCGAGATCGGAAACTGCGGCACATAATTGAGATATTCTGGAGATAGGAAGAAATAATAAACTATTTTGTAGGATTTGCAGTCCCTTAAAATCGTTTGAAGAAATTTTTTCGTGAACGTCGAAAAATGTTGACTTTCTTGATGTCATTTGTAACATTTGTTATTGTTGTTAGTTAATTTAACAGACGTAACATTTACCTCTAACTATGAGCTTACAAAATAGTACTTTCACCTCTGTTCACAACTTAAGATAAAAGTGAAATTCTTCTTCTTCATGTGCCTTGTCCGTTTCGAACGTTGGCTATCTTCACAGATATTAAATAGGAGGAGATATATCAGTTGAATATTTGATATTCATTAAGAATAATTATCAATGGTAAAATACAATCGTTTATGTTGCATCGCACAAATTCAATATTAATATTATTATTATACAGAAGGCTAGTCAACCAATATAACAAGGTCCTGTAACACAGTGTTTTGTATCTTAAGTTAAGAATGAGATAGGAATCTAATTTTGGGTTATTACTTTTGATAAACCTTTAGAATCGTTCGTGGAATTTCAAATTGGAGATACAACGAAGAAGAACAAATATTTAGATGTTTTCACGACAAAAAGTCGTGTAACGTGAGCCTGAAAACACTTAATTTTCGAGAAATTAAAAAAAAAATATTACTCTAACACGGTAGCAGATTGCAAATTGCATATAATCAGAAATATCAAGAAAAAAATAAAAATAATTCTTTTCTCTCTTTGGAAGCGTTTAAGACAAAAAGTTCCATAAACGTGAGCCTGCAAACACTTTCGAGAAATAAGAAAAATAATACCTGAAAACCGTAGCATATAAAAAAAAATACTTGTAAATATTTTATGAGCAGTATTAGCTGTAATGCCTAAGAATATGTACATTGTACCATATGTCAATGGCCTAGTTGCTGAGACACGTTAATTTGAATTAAAAAAAATTATAAATATTCAAAAATTCCAAAAAGATAATTATTATTTTTTCCTTATTTTTGTAAGCTCTTGTGACTTTTCAAGGAGAGGCCTGAGAGCTTGTGTTTCCATGAAAGAAAGATCTCCATTGATTTTCGACAAGGAATCATCCCTTAAAAACTTTCTCTCTTATTTGGTAACACCCTTCATGATGATAATATTACATGCAATCAGGTGCAGTATGGTGGTTCTCCTTGATTCTGCATGGAAAACGAAAATTGTCTCTTATATGTACTTTATTTCTATAAGCGTATCATTTCGATTCGCTAAGAATATCGTCTACCAGCCTTAACGAATCTATCCATTGAGGCGAGAAATTCACTCTAGTGAATTAATGAAAGGGTACATAGACAATCAATAAATTGAACGTATTGGCAGAGAGAGAGAAGGTGACCGAGAAAGGAAGCTGGTCAATAACGTTACGAAATCGGGGGCAATGAAAAATTCAAAATTTTGGGATTCGAAGAAAAATCATACAGAGTGTTTCACCTTTGACGCGATGCTGTAGCACGATCAAGCCCAGATTTTCGATATTTTTCCGACAATGTATCATAAAGATCCATAAGAGTTACATTCTTAAATTGTATGGAAGTACAAAAAGTGCACCAAAAAAGTTTAAATGACCAACATAAGTTTTTCTTATGGAACACCTGTTTTTTATTGAATTTTCAGATTGCGTGGAATTAATGATGTAGAGGGTTTCATATGCCTTTTTCGAGATATTTCGATTTTTCATTAAAACTTCTTCCGAAAAGAGAGATCGAGGTTCCTTGAAGATTTTTTCTCTAATTCTGTGGTTATTCCGTTCATTCTTCCATATCTTGTAGAACAAAATCGTGCGAGAATATATCAGAAACGCACAGTTTTCATGGTTATATTTTATTATTCTATGTTGGCACTCCGAACTTTCCGCTACGGCTTTATCTGTCAATTCATCAAATTGCCTTAAAGAAATCAGTTCTGCCAACCAACATTTTTCAATGCAAAAATCACTAAATTATATTTATGGAAATATTTCATTAATTTCAATGAAAATGCAATGAATTAGAGAAAATAATGTATAATACTCTTACAGAAGGCTTATTCTACCACTCGTTCATTCCAAAACTCGCCACTTCGTGGCTCGTCTTTGAATTTTGAACTCGTGGAAGAATATCAATGCCTTCTGCACTTGTATTATAAATAACTATTCTCTGAGACTTATACTTCTTGAGAAAATAATAATAATAAAATTTATTTAGCACCCGGCTAGTACAAAAAATTGAAAATCAACATAACAATAATATATAATATAAAATATAATAATAATATAGATACTTTCTGTGAGTATCGAATATGGGACACCCTGTATCTGTTTCATTGCACAATGTTAAAATAACAATGAGTAAAAGCCAACGTGTCTCTTACCGCTACTCTTTATGAAATTTTCATTGTGAATAACTTTTTGGCAACTTTGTAATAATGGTCGCCCCTCTTGATATATTACCCTGTTTTTTTCGAAAATTGGTCATAGCCAGGCCAATACTATTTGACATAATACTGTATTCGAACTAAGACTGATGACGAAAATTAGAAAAATCCACGAACGAATTTTTAATTACAGGGTGAATTTCATTTTGAATAATGATATCTAATAATATCCCACTAATTTTGAATAATATTTGACTCACCCCATCTCTAACAAGAATTTTCATTAAAAACCAATCTAAAATTATAACCTCATGGGTAGGCAATATTTGTCAACCAAAAGTGGTTTTCCTACGTGAAATGTTACTTTAAAGATATGTCATTTTCCAACATCGAAACACTGTATCTCGAAAACTAGTCATATGTTTGAGTTGGACTCATAGACTTTTTTGTTCAGGAGGTCATATTCTACAAAATACGAAAAATTCAGGTTACAATTTTTCCTTTAGGGATCTGCTTGGTTCTTTGCAGTGTTTTTATTATGTCATAATAAAGCATGGACGTCGTGTTACGTTTACTCTGTGAACTCTCCAGTAAACTAGGATTTTTCGAAATTAGGTCTAGTCCATCTTTAGAAATAATTCGGGGCAATTATTATTGTCATTTGGGCAAAACTAATAACGGCTGGAGATTCCATCCCGGCAACATCTAATAATAGTGCAGCGAATATTAAATCGCTGGTAATAGATGATTCCTTCTATTTTTATTTCTGTTTCGAAACACAGTATTTTTCGGATGCGACTGTTGGCAGAGTTGTCAATTCGATGAAAAATTCTTTGCGATTAGATTTTCGAAAATTCTTCAAATAAATTTGTACTTCGATGAAAATATATTCATAGCAGTATCAAGAATTTCTCTTTATTCAGAAGACTTGTTAAAATTCAAAACAAAGAATTACGTGATATGTACTTTCAAAGTAATATTTTCTTGAGGAAAAGAAGAAGCATAAATATATACTTCGATGGTGGGGAATATCAGTCACAAGGAACAGTTGTACACAATTTATTCAATAGCAACGTTTCTGAGCATTTAGCTCCTTCATCAGGCCTATGAATAACGGTTATAAATCATTCGAATACATCGAAATCATCAAATAAATGTCCATACAATAAAATGACATTATCAGGATAGCATAAAAACCACATCAAATAAGACGTATAAGTATAAACTAAGGTATCAGGCAAGACAGACTGAACCGTTATTCATAGGCCTGATGAAGGAGCTAAATGCTCAGAAACGTTGCCATTGAATAAATTGTGTACAACTGTTCCTTGTGACTGATATTCCCCACCATCGAATTAAATCTTCGGAACGATAATTTTATCTGACATAAATATATGAATAATAAATGCATGTTTAAAATATAAAATGATTATGGCGGCTCGAGTCGGTCTGGGTCCCTTTTCCCTTTTTTTTCCTCAAGGTGGCGCTATACGAAAAATTAACCAAACAACGACATCATTTCAAAATTTTTATTTTTTCTGTCAAAAGTAGTTTATTGTTGACCTAACCTCAAAAAGACATTGACAGAAAGACGTGAGCGTGAGCGCCATAAGAAACAATGCGGAAATCAAGTAAAAAGGGACCACTACTATAAAAATCCAAGGCTTGTTCCTTCAAAAGTCGCCACTTTAATCTTAAAGGTTTTAAAGAGTAAGTGAGCACACCAGTGTTTCAGACATCTTAATTATAACCATTTAAAATTTTTCCATTCCTATTGGAAAATTATTTTCAAATTCTCAATTCACGAGATTTTTCAACGGAATGGAACCATTGTTTCGCCACATTGTGACTTAAGCAGGTATTTCATTTTTCATCGTTTCACTTAATCATTATTCTATTCAAAATAAATTTCTATTAAGTAAATGTTTTTTCAGTGAAGCTGTTAATACTATACAGCCTTACTGAAAAAATATATTGGCAACGTCGTTTGTTGTATAATTGACGTAATATAGTAGACGAGATTGTTTTTCGGTTGTAAACTAAAATTTAAAATTAGATATTGTGGTCACTCATTCATAGATTCATGGGAAGAAAATTTCGTGTTGTTTTTCGACGTCACTTCGGATTATGTTATTGTTGGTTGACTGATAAATTAGAGAATATCTTCTGTATAAAAATTTGATGTCAATTTAAACTACTAAATATTTAGGATTTGACAGTAACAATAACTTCGATCAATTATGAATAATGCTGAAAGACTCACGTTGATGGCAATTTTCCAAACCAAAAACGCAGAGTTATTATTATTTTATTTTACTTTAAATGGTGCGTCAACTCCCACTGAGTTCATTTTAAAATAGTATTTTATGATACAAGTATATTTATTATGAGGTTTAAGAGCACGCGAAACGAGTTTGAACGCACTTACACCTTTTTAATTATTTTGTCACACCTGCATCATAACTCCAATAAAAAGGCTTGAAATAGATTTAGATCAGGATGTGTCTTCCAATTGTTGATATAAGCATATTTGATAGATATTATGCTTCCTTTCCGATATATACATGCAAAATTCAAATTCAATCTTTTATCATCAAAATACCATTTTTATTATAGCTTCTAGGAAAATTTTGGACCTTCAGAATCATAGAAAATCCAAGAAGAATTTGGAATATCGGAAAAAAATACCCAATACTTTCAACAACCACATACGATCTGGTTGAGATTCTGCGTGAAGACATTAAATAACAATTTAAAGCTCGATGCTGAATTTCATTTCATGTTGATCTCCACGCCAAAACTAGAGAAAATTCATGCAAAATATGGAAGTAATATGGCTCCCATTTCATAGCAAAAATTTTATCTTCACTGGGTTCACTAACGTAAATTTTAGATTTGAGGAAACTCCACAGATAAAAATCCGTAAAAGTCATATCAGGACTGCGGGGGAGCCAATAATTTGTCAGGAAAAATTTAACGAATTCATGGCAGAGAGATATTGGACATATGCAAAATTGCTACAGCATTAGATTTTTGTGCAAAATTCGATGTAGCGATGATCTATGCACATTCACAGCACTTGCACGCTTCAAAATGTACAGGTCGGGATCATCACGAACAGACGGATTAACCCGTTCCACGTTCTCTTCCATTCTCGAAAATCTTGGGTGCCTTTTTGTTTATCTAGTTTTGAAACAGTCTCCTCAAACCTTATTACCCATTTCCCAATAAGAGGAATGTTTGGCGCATCATTTAAGTGACAAAAACGTCAAATATTAGAGAAGTTACTACCAGCTTTAGTCGCAGAAATGTCATTTTTGTAAAATTCGCGTACGTTAAACGTGCGATCCGCTCCCGAGAAACGCTTCTCGTTTTTCAAGAGCTAGGCTATCGATTGACATATCTCCCGCATACTTCCAAGTCGTTGGCTAAAAACTTCATTAAGAGACACCTTGTATTATGATGCAGACATGTTAAAAAAAGATGTTATTGGCATTTATTAATCTGCACTACTGATGTTACCATGATTACATATATGGTTATGAAGCAAATAAGTGCTATATTTTAAGATTGTCTATTCCATTTGGTATCTTAGTTTACATCTCGTTTTTGAGTTTTGACAATTGAATAATAATGAATTGATTAATGAATAATTTAAATTTAATGCTCTTTGCATTTTATGAATTCGATCGAACGAGGAAGTTCAGAGGAAATAAGTGAAGTGTTCAACAGTACTATCATTCAATGATTCCTCACAACCATTAGTAAAGAATTTTTTTGTTTTGAGATAGTAATAACACTTGTACGTAAAGATGTCAGATAAAACGGAGAAGTAGATACTTAAATCGTTGAATAATTCCATGGAATCAACCTTTCTATGTGAGATTGGAGAGAGATGTGATTTGAATCTTCGAATTAAGGTCTCTATACAGGGAATAAAAGTTTTGAAATGAATTTGAATTGAAAATTGAATATGACAACAAATAAAATGTCGTTTGCCTTATCTTGAATTCAGTTCAGTTATTATGTTATTCTGTCATTATTTTTTTTATCGCATTTCCTTATCTTCGCGACAAAAGTGAAGTAGGTTTTTTGATTCCTTTGTTTCTTGTCGATCAGTTCATGAGATGAGGGGATGATGGACTTATCAGTTACATTCTCGATAATGTTTAATAGCTCCAACATGATATTTTTTCTTGAAACGATTCCTGGAAGATTCACATCGTTTGTGCTCAATTTTCAGTGTAAGGTGATTGGTGTGGGAATACAAACATACTGAAGAAGGTGTGTAGCAGACAAAAAATATTATTTTTTCACGAATAATAATATTCATTTTCAGTTATAATCTAAAAACTAGATCTCTTTTGGATATAGGGAACAGGATGTTCCTAAATCGGGGGTATAAACGAAAATGGCATATATCTCGGATCAATTTAAGTAGAGAGTCCTATAAACATTGGCACGAAAACGCTTTGTTTTCGAGATACAGGGTGTACAAGTTTGATTTTTTTCTAATCTTAAAAAAATTCAAGTTAATCATCTTGAATGAATTCTCTACAAGAAGTAGCGCTATGGTATTTTCGGAAAAAAATTTTCTTCGTTTTCTACATTAATTTGAAAAGTTGAAAAAAAAAGGACTTTCGGAGGCTTTTTGGATAATCGAGCGTTGAATTGAAAATATCAAAAAAACCATTTATGTTGACTGTGCGTTTTAAAGTTCAATATCACCACAAAAATCCCAGAGAATTTCAATTTAATCCATGGAGCGGTTTTTTTGTATCATTCGATCGAATTTTTAAAAAATTAAAGGACCACGCATTCAAACCATGTTAGAATATCAAAAAAAAAAATTCAAATTTTGCAAATTCGTTTTGAGAATAAACTGCCTTTATTTAGCGTTGTTAAAGTTCGATAGATAAAAAGTTGAGATATGCAATTTCTGAAAAGCGAGTAGATCGATTTCGAAATTCCCTTGGGTATATCAATTTTATTTCGAATTTAATTTGGTTTCTATCATCAAGATCTTGGAATGAAATTACGGAATCGCATTAGAAATGATAATGACATGTTGTCAATGAAAAAAATTGAAAAAGAAAAAAAATTCTTTTTTTTTTTTATTTTCGAAAAATTCATTTAATGAATTCTGTTATTGATAAAAATGCAGAAAAAAAACTAAAATTTAATTTCTTCATTTTGTTGGAATTTTGTTTGAATCCAAAATCGTGATCCTAAAATTTTTTGAAAATTCGATCGAATGAAGCAAAAAATCCGCTTCATGGATTGAATTGAAATTCTCTGGAATTTTTGTGATGATATTGAACTGTAAAACGCACACTCAACAATTGATGTTTTTTTTGATATTTTCGATTCAGCGCTTGATTATACAAAAAGCCTCCAAAAGCCCTTTTTTTATCAACTTTTCAAATTAATGTAGAGAACGCAGAAATTTTTTTTCGAAAATACCATAGCTACTTCTTGTAGAGAATTCATTCAAGAATTCAAAATATCCCTGTAATATTTTCTGTGCAAAAATTGATTGGTGAGATATTGATGGTTAAAGACAAAAAGGTCCTTTTCAATTCAAAGTTCGATATTTCAGAGAGAAATGCTCGCATAAAAATTTTTGGAAATGGGATATTGAAGCTGAATGAATAAGTTATTTCATCCATATGGTGGTTAAGTTGGAAAAAAAATTTCCAAGTCTTTCGCAGAAATTTTAGATACTGTATTCATTAGGATTGAGCGGTACACGTTGCTTGAAAACATTTTTCATCACGAGATCTATAAACTATAAACTTCAAGCTTCAAAAAGCTTTTTTTCAAATTGAGATACGACCATTGTTATCGAAAATACAGCCATTCGAAAAACCGCTTAAAATTTCGAATTTTATTTTGATCCTTTAATTTATTCCACTAGTATATTATTCATTTATCCATCCCGAACAGAAACGACGATATCTGGAACCGACGTTCCAGTATTAAAAAGTCTATTTGCGTCTTTTCGAACGCGGCCTCGCTCACGTTCCGCAAAACAATGAAGCCTCATCAGCTGAGAGAGAGAAGTCGATCGAGATCTGGGCGTCATTCTCCGGCATTTTCACGTACTCTCGGCCAGACGTGCCGGTTGCGTAATCCCTAGAAAATTAATTGCAGAAGACGATCAAGGTCGTCGATGCCGATTTAATGATGATGGCTCCTCGACCGACAGAACCCGTCATTATTCTCATTTTGACGGGCGTCGATCGAAAAAAAATTATATCACGGTTTACAATCGATCGATCTATCTCGATTGTGTTTGTTTTCGGAAGGATCGAAACGTTTTATTGTTATTGCCGAGTCCGACGATTTAAAAATAAACGTTGGTTGGATAAACGGAATTTCCATGATAAGAGGGATCTTATTGTTTATGTTTTTCACGGGGGTCACTTGTTTTGATGACTTATTCATTGGGCAAAATTAAAAAGTGAACCATCAATATGGTTGTATTTTACATGGGATATGAAAACCGTTTTTGTAAAAAAATCTGGAAATTTACAAAATTTACTACAAAATTTACTAAACCTTTTCTGGTATATTTTTTGCTTGGTCAATTTTCTCAATTCGAATATGTGAATACAATAATCGCTTCATATTCATTTCAAGCAATTTCAAGGAAATTTAACATCAACATTCGGTCAATACAGGGTGGTCCAGATTTAAGTTCAATAATTTTGGCGTCGGATAGAACAAATTTTTCAATGATAAAAATGTTCATAAAGGTAACATGCTTCGTTTTCGTGATCAGAAAGTTTGAAAAAAAAATCAGTTTTTAACTCTAGTATCATTAATTTTAATTAGTTTTAATTTTTGGGTATTGAAGTCTAGATAATGTAGTGTTAATAATCTCCTGACGAAATTTTCGAGTGCTGTAGATATAAGGATGCGATGATCCTTTTTGTGTTTAAAATCTAAGCCACTGTTTTTTTTTTCGAGAGAATTATTCCATTTCTAAAATCGACAGTTTTGCTAAATAAAAGAGGTCTCTTGAATTTCTTCATAGAATGTACCGTTTCGAGATGAACGAGTATAAAACAAATACTATCCACAAAAATCTACAAAAAATATTGATTAGGAATGAATGTAAGCAAAAAATTGGCGCTTTCAAATGGAATTCATTTGAACATTTCAGAAAAAACATTTGTCAGACACTCAAACAATATTTACAAAATTTGTTCAAAATGTGAGCCATTTATTTGCACCGGCACAAAATTAAACGGTTGAAATTTGCTAAATGATTTTTTTTAGTAAATCTTTGTTATGCAGAATTCAATAATTTTCTCGACAAACAGTCCGTAGATTTTTAGTAGGAAAAGGATCATCACATCTCTATATTTACGCCATTGGATAATTTTGGCAGCAGACACTTACCTAATTCGAAATATCACATTCTCTAGACTCTCAGTAATAACTAGAGTTATCAATATTAAACTGATTAAACACCCTGTATTTCAAAAACGAAGCTTGTTAGAATATATGAATTTGCAAGTTTATTCATGAAAAAAGTTGTTCTATCCGACGCCAAAATTATTGAACTAAAATCTGGACCTTTCTGTATATCCGTATTATCGATTATGATTCTTAACAGTTTATCTGAATATGTGCTATTTTTTATCTTTGATATATATTGATAAATGGAATGAATATTATATTTTCGTCTTCTTTTACTGCATCTTCTAGTGAAAATTGTATACAACCATAGCTTATATTTTGATAGAGCAACACTACTTCAATATTAGAAAATCATTGTCTATTATTTTTTGACATTATTCAGTTAATCGACTTTATATTCGTCGAATTGTAGACAAATTTGAAAGTAACAAGTACCTACGGCTCAGTAGTTCGTACAGGTACTCTTGTATAGTGTAATAATATTCTCTTTCAGATTTGTCTAGAACACGACGAATAGTAAGTCATTTAACTGAATAAAACTGCCGTCCATGAATTCTTATTAAATTTATCTCAGTATTCAGCAATAGATTTTGGTAAAACAATTTAACAATTTCGAAACGTTTGTTGAAGTGTATATATGTATTTCCATGATTAAATGACATAACCCATAAAATAAAAATGGATAAGAAATGTAAAAAATTCACACAATGTTGCCATTATCATCATTGTATAATTTCTATTGGAGAACCTTTTATTTCCAAATATCACGTTTTATATTTTCGCTTATATCATTTTGGCGAGTCTGTCTCGAGCCAATATTTAGGTGCGCCCTCTCCCGGGGGTATTGTGTTTCGTCCCGAGATCGCTGGTGGACTCATCGGTTAGGCTATCCAGCGATCTCTGCCTAAGACACACCTTCCCACACTATCGGGTGAGAAGTGAATCGGTTGCTTTGCGTCGACCCCTTTAAATACGCCGGGGCCGATGTTGTGTGGCGCATTACGACCATGGCGCCATCTCTGAGCAAACCGAGTCACTACATCATAATCAAGAAACAAAACCTCGAAATTTAAAAAAGATTTCATTGAATCATAGACAAAATGTATATATTTTCCAAATGGTGATTTGGAATGAAACAACTCGCAATAAACACCATATTTATACATTTGAATTGAGAATCGATTGGGCAGCATTCATAAAATATGAAAAAATTTTATATTGTGAAAGGAAAAATTTCGTATTTTTCAAATGAAGAAGCAAGTTGAAAGAAGAAATTGTCTCCATACCATTGAATTTTAAAAACCAGTCGAATTTGTGCAATTAAAAATTTTTTGTTGTTGAAAAAACATATTTTTGGTTTTGTTCCAAATGTTAACAAAAGCCTTGAACTCATGGATAAAAGATCGACAAATCCAAATATAACAATCGTCAGAATTTTTTACCTTACATCCAAATTGGGGATGAGAAATAAGGTACAACATTTCTCTAGGGATAAAATCAATATCGAAATGAATAACATCTGCGAAAAATATTAGAATGTGCACGAAAAATGGAGATAATGAACAAGACTTAATTGAAAAAAATGGCGCATTCGATTGTAAACTCTTTAAAACTATATCTACAACTAGATACAGAACAACGTTGTTCATCATCTTTGAGAAGGCAATCGTGAATCTGCTGCCAATCAAAACTCTCAGAAAATATAATCAGGATTAGATTATTCATTACATTGGATTCAGTCTGCCGTAATCTAGAGAAATAATCTACAAATCATTACCTGCACAATTGTAGTTTTTACTTCAATTAAAAAAACATGTTCCAATTTAATAGGTACTTTAAAACTTGGGTTTTTCCCATAATTGTTGTTTTCTAGGATTTCTCAAACATTATCATACCACTTTGCTACTAATTTTCTCGTGAAATAGTTATGTCGAATACCACTCGAGATATCTGCCACTCGTGATACCACTGGATACATAGGATAATTTGAAAAATACAAATAAATTCAGATTTCCTATTTGAGCTAATAATCTAAAGGTAAAAAGGCTTTGTTTTGGATTTACTGGGTGGTAATAGTAATTTTTCGGCAACCGTCCGGGTAGTGCTCACTTCCCGGACGCTTTTTCTCTGAGAAAGTAGCATTTCCCGGCCTAGTCCGGAAAGTACGTACTTCCCGGACTAGGCCGGAAAAGAATCATAGAATCCATAGCAACCGAGATAACGGCTGACAGTTCATATGAAATTAGTTGTAAAAAATTTGGATGTTTTTTGACTCGCTTACGCTCGTCCTGGAATTTTGTCTATTCGTCCAAAAAAACCCTATTTTCCGGACTTGCTACGTAAATTACTATTACGTAACAAGTCCGGAAAATAGGGTTTTTTTGGACGAATAGACAAAATTCCATGACGAGCGTAAGCGAGTCCTGGAAGTCTGTGAGTCCAAAAAAACCATTTTCGGGCGTGTTGCGTACAATATTTTTTCGGCAACCATGTAAAATAACACTATCGCTGCTGCTTTCCATATTTTATTACGATTGCGATAAAAAAACATGCAAATTTTTGACAACTAATTTCATTGCCGAAAAAATTAATTTGAAAACCAATAAGAAACACCAAATAATTATTAATAAATAACAATGCAATAATCATGTTCACAAAAATTGCTCAAATTTCGTTCATTACCTGGTGCACGGTTCTTAACCATTGGATGGTTCGAAATTTTGCCTTATTATAAGCGAGGTTTCATCAATTCTCATTATCAAGTTGTACCAAAAAAAATCCAGACACGATAGATCTGGTGAGCGAGGTGGCCATGGAATTAGTCCACCTTGTCCAATCTATTCACAATTCACATTGATCCAATTGCGAACATTGCGTCTATGCTCTATAGTGTCATTTAGAACGATGATCGATTATTTTTGAGCGTTAATTTCAATTTCTGTTGTAATTTTTCTGTGATTGGGTTTTTTAACCTTCAATAAAATAGAACTATTTATGAGAGAGCTTTTTAAATTGAAATTTTATACCCTTTTCGAGACCTATAGTTTAATAGAAAAACAAGGGTTATTTTTCGATTTTGGATGAATGGTTAGCGTATGGCATTTTACTTTCGGATACCCTATATATCCTGTGTCGATCGCGTCACCAGATCCATAGAATATTCAAGAGGAAAATCGAAAAAAAATTACCCATTATTTTCGTGAAACTTGATTTGAATGAGTTGAAATTTAGGTAACCACTCGAATGGTCATGCCGAAATTTAGGAGGATTCTAGAAGAATTTTACTTCCAACGAACCATAGCTGCCCATCAGGGCGTTTTGAGAATCTTCCCATTTCCACATTCCAACACTGAGTGCATCTTAAGCCCGCGTCACTAATCATAGAAATGCACGATAAGACCCTCACCTTCTATATAGACGATATGGTCTTGGAGACCGCTCTCTCAGTCCACTTTCTGGCGTTAAAGCAAAATGAGTTAAAATTACGTTAAACATGTTTTGAAAACACTTCGCAGATCTGGCACGGCGATTTCCCCAGTTTAGAAACCGCTCGCCAGAATCCGACGCTTGTGAGCGGCGTTTCTAGGACGATTCGCGATTGTTTCGGGTGTCAGGTCGGGTTTTTTTTTTGTTAATCAAGCTTCAGTTTGGTGATTTGTGATGATTTTTTTCAAGGAGTACCCCTGGTTCAGGACGATCCGGAGTGAGCGGTTTTGAGCAAATGTGAGTTGTTGGAGTTTTGGGCACATTTTTGAGCGGAGATAGGTGCAGATGCGTTTTCTCCGAACTCTAAACGAAACGAAAGATGATGATATGCACTTCTGACCCAACTGAGAACGAAAGTGTTCTTTTGGCGGTTGAAATTCAATCTTGAACTCTTTGAATTGCCACTCATTCATACCAGCTGTGTCATCGATTTTATTTTCCTGTCAAATTAATTGTTTAGGATTTTAAATAACGTTGAAACTTTACGTTTTGGATTATAGTGCATCTCGGGAAATATTCGTCAACACATTTTATTGGTTCAGTCCAATAAAAACGGGCTTTCATTACAGTTTAATTGAACAGAGCATATTAATAGTTTATTATTAGGCATCTTAAGAATCATAAGTTTCAATACAACTTAGGTTCATAAAAAAATTAAAGTATCAAAAATTTTTGCAGATAACACTGCGTGCAAAAATTGAGCAATTTCATGGATTCTTCATTGAAAACAATGAATCACTCTCTGCTTCTTCTTTGTGACGAATATTGTTGCTCAAGAATTTGCGTATTTTTTTTCAAATGATATTCTGTAGAATGTGATGAAAAAATTCCCTCTGTATAATCTAGTGCGAATTCAATGATTTAATTTTCTAGATTTCTCGTTCAATGTCAAAATGAAAAATAGTGGCGCTTGTTTATGTAAGAAGAATTAATGATTGATAAAATACCAATTAAGTTCAATTATTGTTGTTGATTAGTTCAGAATAAATTTAGAACTGGAGAATATAATTAGATACGTTCAATTTTAATGTTCTGTTGATATTATTTACAACTTTTTGTTCAGATAGCTTGAAATTATTTGTTGAAATTTTTTTTTCAGTGTTGACGAAAAAAATTGAATATTGATATTTCGAATGAATATTTACTAACATCGAGTCTTGAACCGATTTCGTTATCTTAAACTTAATCATGAAGAGCTGGTCTTAGTTCACCTTCTGCAAAATGAAAGTTTTCAATGTACCTCCACAATGACCATAAAAATCGAAAAAGTAATTATAATATCTATATATTCTGCAAAATTTTTTTTGCTTGAAATTAAACAAATAATTGGTGGTTATTCAATACCACATCGATCCAGAACCCAATTTATGAATTTTGATTAGCTATGTAGGAAAATTGATGGAAACAAATGAAAAGGTAATGAACAAAAATTATTAACGAAAAAAATAAAAAAAGAAGTTGAAAATTAAATAAATCGAAAAAAAAAACACGATTTGGCGTCAGAAGCTTTGTGTTCTCGTGAATTTTATGCGCTCATTGCGACCATAAAGACCTTGAAGACGTTCATCTTGAAATGGAAAACATTCAACCTAGTCCAATCTGTTTTTACGGAAATATTGCGTGATTTGGCTTAATCAAGCTCAAAATCGATATTATTCATCTATCAAATTTTTATTTGGTCGGATCTATTTTCGCTGAATATATTTTCGAAATATGAAGGATTTTTCAATCAATCAATCTTTATTAATCCCTCAACACATAATACAATTTAAAGGACCTGCCAATACAATAATAATTACAATCAAAGAAAAAGCATATTATCATAAATATTAAACCAAAAAACTCAAACAATATGCGTAACAATTTATGAACAACCAAGTCAATGAGTGAGATAAAAATTCCTCAGTGCATTTATCAATCAACATTAACCTGATCCTCCTCTTAAATGTTCTGCCATCTAAAATTTTCAATTCACTCGGCAAATGATTGTACTTCTGAATACCAGCAAAAGTGGGTTAGGTTTCGTATTTACTTGTATATTTTCCATATTCGATATCAATTTGATATGGTTCTGAAGAGGAAATCAACTCGAAATTTTGCACGAAGCTTGGAATATTCATACGCAAAATCTCAGAAATTTCAAGTTGTTAGGTTTTTAATTTGTGTTGGTTCTCCGAAGTTCCTTTCATTTAAGATCTAATAAACACTTCAGTAGTTCGTCATTTCAAGTTATAAATGATCTCAGAGTACGTTTCTGTAAATGTGATTATTGATTTATCTTAAGTTTCCAGGTAGAGTATTACATATTTTCAGTACGCTATAAATAACATTGTAGATAAATATGTTGGGCTTCAGTTCTGGGAGATAATTTTTCCCTCAAGTCTCATAACGACGTTAATTCTAAGCACAGCTTTATTTCGAAAGAATTAACAACAGTAAACATACCTCATTCGAATGTGTATAAGCTATACAGAGTATACAGTACGAAACTTCAGAGGGTAATTAGTTGATTTATTTCAAGTTCCCAGAATTGCCTCGTTTCTATGATACAGGATGTTGAAATTTAAAAAAAAAACGTCACTTATGTCATTTATTATACAGGGTGGCCACTTTTTCAATGGGATTGTATTGGTAACTTTTGAACCATAAGAGTTAGAAGGTCGCTCAAATGGAGAAAAAGTTGCATGCATAGAAGCATTATCAAGCAGTTCGAACAAATCGAGATTATCAGGGCCGGTTATTGAGATATCATAAGAAAAGTAAATTCTGTCATTTTGATTTTTCTTTTTTCACACTTTATTTCAAATATTATCAAAAAATGTTACAGGAATTTTTTTTATTCGACAGTAAATTTTTCTCAATTTGACGTAATCAGATTTCGTATCCAACGTTTCGTGCTCTCTGGGCCACCCTCAACCTCATTTTTTTCAATACGGACCTGTATATTTTATGACACTTTTCGAAATAACTTTTAACGCTGAATTCAACGGTGTATCATACCATGTCATTCAAAGTTGATTTTCAGGTGATTTTGACCCTTATCCAATTTTCTTTGGGTAGGATCTGTAGTGAATGCAATTCATCAAAAACTGCTGTTAATAAAATAGTCAAGAGACGCGAATACAATGATTTTGAATTCGAATACCAAGCCTTGCAAAACTTATATCGTAATGATATCAAAATAAAGTTTGATTCTGTAATTTGTTTCAACGGAACAAATGACAAATCCAACAATAGCGATTTCTCGCGAGAAGATTGAGAATGTATTGGAAGGTATTCAAGAAGACGAACTAAGCAAATGTATAAGAAGTATGGGTTCCAGAACCTTTGAATGCATTTTACAAAATGGTGGACATTTCGAACACTTACTTCATTCATTTTCATTTACTTTCGAATAATCATTCGATTTTTCTTTCATTAAATGATAATTCGTTTAATTATTATGAATTGAGATATGTAAATAATTATTACTTGTGTCTTGATTTGATTCTGATATGTTCCATTTAGTTCAAGATGAGTAAGTTGATTTTTTCATCGAAAACTTAATGTTAACTGTTAATAAAACTAAAGGTACCTAAATGTAATACAGATCCGACCCAAAGAAATTTGGATAAGGGTCAAAATCACCTGAAAATCAACTTTGAATGACATTGTATGATATATCGTTGAATTCAGCGTTAAAAGTTATTTCGAAAAGTGTCATAAAATATACAGGTCCGTATTGAAAAAAATGAGGTTGAGGGAGGCCCAGAGAGCACGAAACGTTGGATACGAAATCTGATTACGTCAAATTGAGAAAAATTTACTGTCGAATAAAAAATTCCTGTAACATTTTTTGTCAATATTTGAAATATACATAATATCATTTCCAATTTGAAAGTGGGAGCCACCGGTATTTTCTTACAGAAATTGAAGACAATCGAATGAATTCACGTAATAATTGACTGCTCAGATTTTTCATCTCTTTCATTCACCTAGTTTCTATCTTGTGGTTCGATTTATATGAAAACTGCAAATTTTATATTATGGTTTATTATTTAATCTTTCATGAAAAGAATAATGTAATCAATTATAAAACAGATGAATAGCCAGCGGCTGTATTTGAGCTCATAGTTGATTTTGTCCAAATCCAAATGAAAACAAAAAAACACCCAACAATAACACAGCTGTTAATGAATATTATTCAGTTGTTTTCGTGATTATCTGTTAAATGAAGAAATGAGTTCCTTTTATTCTGCGGCACACCCGTCCATTCTTCTTAAACAAATTCGTGCGGAAATATCTCACTTCTACACAAATATTTCATTATTATAAGTTGGTACTCGGAACTATCGTATCACACCTTTATCTATATTATGTCGAATTTGCGATGCAGACAACAGTTCTGCCAACGACCTTTTTTATGTTTCAATTTTTAATCACTTAACGATATTTATGGAAATAATCCATTCTTTTCAATAAAAATCCAGTGAATTAGAAAAATGTATAATACTCGTACAGAAGGCTCATTTTAACCCACTTTCATTCAAAAACTCGTGAAAAAACATGAAGCCTTCTGCACTTGTAGCTATATAAAATAACTATTTTTAAATTTTGTGTTTTGAACTTTGACCTTTAGAGTTCACGGATCCTATTCTCGAGCTAGTAGGGTTGAAGCTGTATAGCAACCGATATTTATTCTGCAAACAAGCGGATGACAAACTGATTTTTCCATTTGATTATTAGGTTCTGCACATCTCGATGAGTAAACTCAGGAAATTTTTGAAATGTTTTCTTTCTGAACGATACTGGAGTTGATGATAGGAAAAGATTGAATAATATGTTGATGAACTTGTGGAAGAACTATACAGTTCAATTTTTGATTGATCTTATCAAATTTTGTCAGAATGTGGTGAATATTATTTGATTGTAAGGTGAAGAAAAAATATTATTCGATATGTATTTTTTTTTAAAGGATGTTAGAGTCAAAAATATTTTTACCATCTCAAGAGGTTAAAACATTACGACAGTGAGTACCTACCTCGGTACCTACTCAACGAAACTAATTTCTATTCAACTTGACAGTGATGAAGAGTACTTGTGGTACTACCTTTTCACTCATAAGACCCAGGCCTGACGTACAGATGGCACAGCCAGTGCCATACTACTTTTCCATTGTTAGTACCAACCCAACCTTCAAAAGATACGTGTCAAAAATTCAGAACATAGAATTGAGTCTCTATTGAGGTATTACAGGTTAAGTGATGCTATATTCGTTGTTGTTTAATAAATATATAAAAACAAATTTCAAGTACATATTGATTAAATACTGTTTTTTGATGAAAAAAAAATACTATGCAGTACTTCATAGGCAACAACGGTTGAAAGGTGCTCCAAGAAAGAATTTAGGCTCTAATGAAGAAGTGATTGCCGATGTTTTTCCCACAAAAAAGGTATTGAACAGAAAGGATATTTGGGGTATCACTCTTGAAGGTGAATATATAATAAAGTCGAATTTTCTAGAGAAAAGGTGTTTACTGATTAGATATAAGACTCAATTGAGGGGAGGTCATCATATCGAATACTTTGTTCATTCAGTAGTTATAAAAAAAGGACTCTGTACAAGTGAAATGTCGATGAAAGACATGAATTGCTCAGTTACATTCAAGTAACAGAATTCATCTCTCAAAATAGGATCTTTTGCTATCAGTTGAAGGAGTGTTTTAAGAAGCGCACTGAATTGAAAGAAACAGGCATTATTTGTGAGGTTACTACCGGAAATACCTAAGAAATATGGAAGATTCTGACTCAAATTTGAATAACCTAATACGCAATCTGTGGATAATCCAAGCTGCATATTATGAATCGTCTCATCGAACACTAAATGGAATTTCTTTTTAATTGGAGCAAGGCTGTGGTCCACAGAAATAAATAGAAAGCAAATATGTAAATAGAAAACGCGTCATATCATCCCAGCATCTAGCGTTCGATAAAACGGCCAATGTTGCGAGGCGTAAACGTAAAATCGTAAGTGGAACATTTTACGGAGGAAAGATCCCACTTTAACGACCTTGCCTTGTACTCCGGGATCAGAACTGTAATGGCGTGGTTCGATTCGAGTTTTATCGGCCGTGCTTGGTATTGACATCGAGATTTTATGGCCTGTAACAAATCCGAACTTTTGAGACACGACTTATTTTATTGTTTATAATTATTTCACTGATAACAAAGTTTAACGAACTTATCCAAAGGGACTATGAAGATGTCAACCGATGTCGAAGAGCAGCACGTATAGATTCAGAACTAACACCCCACTCAATAAATCCCAGCCTCAACCAGTAGAAACACATATTTTTTTTAATTCGATTTCAACGTACATCTTAAAATTTTCGGTACAAATTTCTACTCTATGAAATTTTTTTCAAATTTAAAATGTGGAGTCGGCTTTGAAAATAACAGTTATTTAATGATTTGTCTGAGATGTTTAGAAACCGTGGTGTGTCTACTTATATCTGTAAAACTTTGGGACGAAACGGGAGATTTATGCCTACTTGATTTTGAGAGATCACTAGAGTTTCAGATGGCGCATACATCGTTCATTTTCGACATTTCTCGTGATTCTCAACTCTCGCGACTTTTGAATATAGAATAATGATATTTTATATTCACACTCGTTACAATCTTCTATACTCCGAATAGACCAATAGCGGTCTGTCATTACATTCCAATGATTTCTTTATGAATTCGATATGAACTGAATTGTAATTCCTTGTGAAAGTTTGCCTTTTCTAACAAATCATTATTTTTTTTTAAACGACGACAGACAGATAGGGGGAATTCGAACAATTCTGAAGAGCGCTATCTTACGGAACTCTGGTTAGCCAAAACAACAGGTGGATTATTTCAAAAAGTTCGAAATAAAATCTTATCAGTGCACACACCAGAGGTTCTAGGCATCCTAGATTTGCCATTAGTGTCTGTTAAGTTTATACACTGGAGCTTATAAAAATATTTATAATTCAGTTGGGCAGATGCGTAAAGCTCAAATAGTTTGATTTTTGGAAATCAAAATATTTCGCGGAGAACGATATATCGTAAAATCGTAGAATATGAGGAAGGGTTACCATGACTGAATCTTCCGGAAAGACCTAGAGTCCTAAACGGTCAACTAGAGCAAATCAGTTAATCGAAAGTACCAAGAAAAAAATTAGAAAGTCATTGAGAAAACTATCAGTGTTTCCAAGAATAAAATTTTCAGAAAACTGGAGAAAACAGGTTTAAAATATCGTAAAGATGGAGATTTTTAAAAAAATATGCTAAATCAACATTGAAGAATGACAAAATTTTCAATTTGCGAATGAAAAAAAAAATATTAGTAAATTTTCGTTTTTCGCAAGAGAATTGATGATATTATGTTCAATGCCCAAAATATTCGTAATAAATCCCAGAAAAAACCATTACAAAAGAGGTAAAACAACAATTTTGTGGAAGAAATAATAATCGACCGTCGTACAGTGCTTCGTAAAGAGAAAGATGATAAAATGAATGTACCGGATTTTTCACCATAATTTGACCCCCCCCTTTAACTTTGTTACTAAAAGAGGTACAAAAAAATGTTTCCTACAAAAGTTTCACGAAATCGACTAGTGTTTTTTAAAATGATTTCACAAAACGAAATATATACAGAGTGGGCCACATATTGATAGCAACTTCATTTTTTCAAATGGAATACCCTGTATATTTTTCTATATTTGAATAGCTCTTTTTCTCCTGATTTCAAATATATAACATATGGTTGGCCTATCTCTCTTATTCTGAGTACCACAGAGTTTCAAATTTTAAGAACCGCCTGGCATGCAAGCTGGCAGTTTTCAAGTGGTAGGCTGCGATAACTCAAAATGATCTTTTTTGAGTTATCTCGTTGGCAATTTGACTATATGTCATATCGTTGCCAAGGAGATAACTCAAAAAACAGCATTTTGAGTTATCGCAGCCTACCACTTGAAAACTGATTACTGAGAATGCTAGGTGGTTCTTAAAATTTGAAACTCTGTGGTACTCAGAATAAGAGAGATAGGCCAAACATATATTATATATTTGAAATTAGGGGAAAAAGAACTAGTCAAATATAGAAAAATATATAGGGTGTTCCATTTGAAAAAATGAAGTTGCTATCAATATGTGGCCCACTCTGTATATATTTCGTTTTGTGAAATCATTTTAAAAAACATTAGTCGATTTCGTGAAACTTTCGTGGAAAACATTTTTTTGTACCTCTTTTAGTAACAAAGTTAAAGGGGGGGTCAAATTATGGTGAAAAACCCGGTACAACTTCGTACACCGTACAATGTTTGGTCATCGCAGGAGCGCCAGAGGGGAAATCAATGGTACCTAACATTTGACTGAGGATGAGCCACGTGCTGGAAATCCCTTTTAAGTAATATTCATTTTGAAAATAACAAAGTAATCGACAATCGTCATGTATCATAATAAGAACGGAGTAATTCCGAAATCAAAGAATTTTACACCGATAATATCGAAAATTGTCTATACTTTGTACAGATATGTTATAAGATAAATAGTTCATTGGTTCAATTCTGGAAAAATTACCTCCTCTAGCGGGACTCGAACCCGCAACCTCCAAATCACTAGTCCAGCGCTCTTACCACTAAGCCACCGAGCAAAATCTCACCGACGGTTGAACCGTCGGTTATCATTAATAAGGATGCCTCCATTGTTCCCTCATGTACAACATTGAAACATTTTCAACTTCGGAGATATGACAATAGCAAGTTTTTGAAAACCCTCTCTGTATACACAATTCTGATTCCTTCCAGTTTTGAATGTATTATGAAGTTTTACGCCCTAATTTAGCATTACTTATGAAAAACTGCCTGTTGAGCCAAGGTTGCACGTAAATTCTACGAAGTAGGACTTTTCGTGCCACCTCTTGTAATCTCAGCCATCTAGGCGTGATCCTCGAATGAAATCAGGGCTGCCAGTTCCACATGAACTCTAGGTAAAACCGATTAGTACCGAATGGAAATTCATATGTGAAGGTCGAGCCAAAAAGTGTCGGGTGTGTTATGTTGTCGGAATAATGAATCATACATTCGGGGTGAGTTAGAATATTCACCAGACGAACGTTTTTTGTTTTCGGTAAAGAATAGTTCGTTATGTAACGTTTGGACTATGGCGCATATTGCTTTATTATTTGAAAAGCTAAAAGCGTTCGATAATAGGAGTAATTCGAGAAAAGCTCAAACTTGGAATCATCAGGAGCTTTTGAGCGCCCTTGAAGAACGCAGAGTTGTTTTTTGTACGTGTTATTGAGATATAATTCATTTTAATTTCACTGTATGTGGAAGATACAATCCTGTTGAAAATCTTCGTTAACATTCGGGTGCCTCTTTCATACAAGGTATAACATGAGTGGTTAGCCATAGCCTAGTGGTTAATGCAGGCCATCCAGGCCTCTCAGAAAAGTAGCTTGTTGTGTATCCTAAGACTGTAAGTTTCGCATATACAAAATCTCATTTTGATCCCATAACAAGAACTAGTAGTAGAAATTCAAGGAAAATTTCTGAAGAAATACATAACATTCCACCGATATGAAAATTTGTTTTATTTATAGAGGAATAATAAAAAGCTTCGTACAAAATTTCGTGTTGATTGCTTTGTCGGAACCATAAAAAAATCAGTCAGAATGATGCTAAACAAACTAACATCTCAGTAACAACAGATCCGATCGAGATGGAAATTTGTATTCAGATTTCAGATAACAATTTCAAGCTTCTTAAAAATTTTATATTGGTCGCATAAACAGAACTAGAGACAACTTGAGGAGCATATCTAAAAAAATACGCATTGTTTCAGTGAGAATAAAACCGACCTATTTGAAATTTTGTTTGTATTCATGAAAGAGTAACTTTAAATGTGCAACAAAATTTCATTAGAACCTTAGAAAATTCAAACAGAATATCGCAAAGAGACCTGATATCTCAGTAAAAATAATTTCGACCGAGTTGAAAATTTGCGTGGAGATAATAAAGGGTGTTTTTTTTAGAGCTATAGAACTTTAAATTGCAAGAAAACAACGATGAATTATTCGATTGGCATGAATTTTATTTATCCGCAAGATAATCTTGTGGCATTACATTTTAAATATGATTTCTGGCATATGACCGCCACGGCTGGCTCGGATGTAGTCCAATCTGGAAGTCCAATTTTCGATGACTTTTTCCAACATTTGTGGCCGTATATCGGCAATAACACAGCGAATGTTGTCTTCCAAATGATCAAGGGTTTGTGGCTTATCCGCATAGACCAATGACTTTACATATCCCCACAGGAAGTAGTCTAGCAGTGTTAAATCACAAGATCTTGGAGGCCAATTGACAGGTCCAAAACGTGAAATTAGTCGGTCTCCAAACGTGTCTTTCAATAAATCGATTGTGGCACGAGCTGTGTGACATGTTGCGCCGTGTTGTTGGAACCACAGCTCCTGGACATCATGGTTGTTCGATTCAGGAATGAAAAAGTTAGTAATCATGGCTCTATACCGATCACCATTGACTGTAACGTTCTGGCCATCATCGTTTTTGAAGAAGTACGGACCAATGATTCCACCAGCTCATAAAGCGCACCAAACAGTCAGATTTTCTGGATGTAACGGTGTCCCGACATACACTTGGGAATTAGCTTCACTCCAAATGAGGCAGTTTTGTTTGTTGACGTAGCCATTTAACCAGAAGTGCGCTTCATCGCTTAACAAAATAAAATGGACGTAGTGCGCGATACCTATTCCGCACAGAACCATAATTTCCGAAATAAAATTGCACTATTTGCAAGCGTTGTTCAGGCGTGAGTCTATTCATGATAAATTGCCAAACCAAACTGAGAATAAATCACTTGACAGCTGTTAAATCGGTCGCCATCTTGAACAGAAATGCCAACTTAAAGTTATATACCCCGAAAAAAACACCCGTTATATATATAAGAATATATATTCGAAACGTCGGCGTTGTTATAAATTAAACAATAGAATAAAATCGTGTCCAATATTCCCAATATTCTTTTTATTTATTAAACAACAATGGATGATAACCAAGTAATAATATATAAGAACGTTTTATGCACAATTTATGTGGATGCGAGACATCAGAACCAGACAAAAATAAAAAAAGAAATACTCAATATTTCGATGATCATGAATCAAATCGAGTTGAAATTTTGTGAGAAGATGAGCAATAACTATTTCAAACTTTATTGAAAATTTCATATTGATCGCGTGATAAGGGCCGTAGAAAATTTTAGCATATTATGACAAAAAGACATAATATCTCAGTAACAACAGATCCGACCTAGTTGAAAATTTGAGTCGAGATGACATTTTCAAGCTGTATGTAGAGTTCAATGTTGAACGAATCATCAGAACCATAAAAAAATTCAAGCAGAATATTGTAAAAGAATAGTCTAATATTTCAGTAGTAACATATCGACCTAGGTTGAGATTCATTTCAATCTCCGAATACATTTATGTGGTCTCCAAGCGCAATAGTGGCATGAATAAACGAGCGCCAAAAAGCTCCTGACGGCGCAAAGTCGCTTGATTTTTAATCGGGAGCAATTTCTACGTACAATTGAAAGAGCAAACCTTTCTTCTTCTTCCGTTTACGAATTAATATGTGGTAATTGATTTGTCAATGAATAAGAACTCCGACGCAAGTTCAAGTTTCCGATTTGCCCTCGTATAAACGACAACTTCCTTATTTAATATAACAATCGAAAGATTCTATAAACACCTTCCACGCTAGTCATACTTCCAAAGCGCGTTCCGCAGTTTGTGTCTGTTTCTCTTAAGGTACTGTGGACTCGGAAAGTTTGTTCCTATGGTGTGAATGTTGAGATGATTTTCTCTGGACGTCCTTCGATAGATCGTCTGAAACAATTTATAAAATAAAGTAACTTCGATGAAAATTGTGCGGTGTTTGTGTTGACAGATTCACATTGGTATTAAATGAGTGACACTTTTGGACATTACTCGACCATTCTTGAGGGTATGCTTCACTTATTTAATCGACTAGTCTTTTTACATTGGTTTTTCAACCCTCACATGGGTTTGCAGCTACTCTTATGACGTTTATATATATATTCTTAGATACTCTGAGAGATACAGAGATTTGATACAAAAAATAAGGGAAAAATTAAATATAAGAGATAATGTAGTTACTAGGAAAAAAATGATGAAAGTTTCAATATTGTCATTTTTGGAAAAAATAATGGAATATATCGAATAGTAAGACGGGTCTAGAAATTAATTTCTATAAAATATTTCGTAGAGGAAAGCACTGCCCTGAAGTCAGGAGTTTTGGAACGCTAGTTCATTCGTGCTTCAATTGAACACTTGGAGACCTTGAAGATGTGATTTATTAATCATATATATGAAAAGTTATGTGTGAATGACGAACGCTCAATAACTGCTGACTTTTCGTCGGTGGTTTTCTCTATATTTTTTTTTTAAAATTATGTTCGCTGGAAGGCCTTCGCTTCAACTATTCCTACCATATGTCATCAATGTGATTAGAAAGATAAACCAAACAGCATCATCCAGTCAAATAGTTTCACTAGCTGAAACTCAAATCAATATAGTATGAATATTATTGATATTGTTTACTTTTTCTATCAAAACAACAGTTATTTATGTACCAAGGCCAGGGGTTCTTGAGTTTGCAAGTTGTCGCCCTTGAGATATAAACTATTCTAAAAGCTCAATTTCACGGTGACAGCACTCTTGCAATATCATGATAGTAACTATCATGTAGTTTATATGGCGATAGTTCCTGCGATAGTGATAGCGATCCTGAATAATATACAGGTCATAGTCTGCATAGAGCATCAGCAATTCTTCTGGCCGATTCTGGAGTTTGACTACGCTGAAACATCAGGGTGGTTGGAACAGTACGTCTATTGCTGAAAGATACAATTGCACAAGAGCCCACGACGACAAGACCTTCGCCTGAAAGTTTTTCTGTGCATGTCCCCTATACAGATAAAGACGGCCAGCAACTATAGAGTTTGGTTTGTTGTTACTTTGGTAGGTAATAGGTAGTAAAGGTGTAAATAATACCTTAAATTCGTTAAAATATAAAGCTCGATTTTTCATATTTTTTGGGAAAACTCGTCATTCATTGCCGGGCACTTATGACAGTTGCTACCCTTTGCCAGACACTCCTTAACTTTTATAATTACAATTATATGTACTTTCGTTATAGTGTAAAAGCTTAATTTTATATTTGTTACTTGAGAACCTATAACAAATGTCACCTCAATAGCCGGACAGTTTCAATTCTTTTTACATCTTGCTAGACACATTGAAAGTCCGCTTTAGGTGCGAGCACGAGTGCCTAGTCGATTGCGATATTTTAAGTACATTAAACAGTAACATTAAAAAAAAAATTGTTTTCATAGACATGTTATTTAAAGTATAATAAATGTTATTTTAATATTATAAAACACAAAAAAAGTATAATTACATGTAAAAAGATATTTAATTATCGTTCTTAATTTATTAAATTTTAAGGGTGTCTGACAAGTGGAAGCAACTGTCAATGGATGACGTGTTTTCTTAAGTTATTCCGAAGAAAGTTCAGAAGATTGAGCGCTATCTTTAAATAATTGAAGGTACTTTTTTATACACCTTCACTACCTGTTACCCTCCAAAGTAACCGTAACCCAAACTCTATAGTCGCTGGTCGTCTTTACCTGTGTAGGGGACATGCAAAGAAAAACTTTAAGCTTTTATAAATTGACGAAGGTAGGCTCTTGGTCTACGAAGAGGATAATATATCTCCAAAAATTGAGTAGTCAAGATTACTGGCAGTCATACCGGTTTTTCTTCTCAGAAAATTGATAACCAGACAATGAAATATTAATTCATATTTACTGCAAGCAATCTTAAATTTAGGGGATCCTTTTAAAATTACCAATTTCATATTGATTAGAATGAAAAATGTTGATAGTTTTCATAATCTGTTTTAATTTTGGTGATAAAACATAGTTACATATTATGCCCAAGGCCATAATATCTAAAAATTGAATTTATTCATTAAGCAATAAAATCAAAATACCAAACTGATAAGACAAAATTATTTATGATGCTTTGAAATAAGTAGGAAATATTTCAAGTTAATTTTTTTTTTCAGAAACATTCCTCAACGATAGTGGAGGGGTGGCCAATACTTCATCACCGGTAAATAAGAGAAGAGGATTCAGTGGGTGAGTTACAGACTTTGTTTCGATTATTGTTAAAGGGTTTTTTGCACCGCTTTATAAGGTTTATTATCCTTCCATCAGAGTTGTCTCACCGCTGCACCACCTACAGCTCGCCTATCACTTCCAGAGTTTTAATGAACTACAGAATCTAAAATGGCTTCAAGAGGTTACGTCCACCTGCAAGTTTCTCGTTCAAAGCATACTTTGCGTTGGCTTGAAATGGCAATCCGGATCAGATGATCCGGAGTTTATTTCTTCTACCCACAGAATCTGCACTAGTCAGTTTCTAATAACTCTATTCTCATTAGGTGCTTCCTGATGAGACGGCACTGTCTTCTAGGGAAATCCTCAGGAAGTCCTCATTAATCTTGCCTAATTCTTCGGCATTCTTATATCTACATACTTCGAATCGATGACATTGGAGCTCAGTTCTGTAATAGCTACTTAACCAAAAACTGGATTGCTTTGTTACATTTCTGATTTCTTCTTCGGTTCGTTCACATTTTTATGTTACAATTATTTCTCTGCCTGAAAGACACTAGAAGAGTAGTCTAACGATAGTGAGCACTTGGTGACTGGTCCAGATACTCTAGCGCTGTTTCCTGTTGTAGTTTTTGAACCATCGATGTATCATATAATGGTTTTTATTTTAGAAGTTTGGACGGTGCCTTCCTCATATCCAAGTTTTTTCTACTTCCTACTTAGCTCCGTTGCAAAGGTGTTTACTTTCCTGATGGTTTCGTTACTAAAAAGATTCGCTGAGTTTTACTCGGTTAGAGAGGACTGGATTATCTTACTTTTAATTCTCTCATTACCTGTATCGTCTCTAGATATTCTGAGCCTTTATTTGGAGGGCGGCAATTCGGCCCAGTTTGCTGGCCCTCTTGATTCTTAAAAGCAACAAATCGCCGGTATAATAGATAGATATAGCTCAGTCAACGAATTCCTTGAATTTTTTACAATACGTTAAAGTCTTATCTACGAAGAAAATACTCATTATTCAGGCCATTCATATAACTGACTCTGCCGTTCACATCTGATTACAGAAAAATATTCTGTGTATTTGTGAAAGTTTACCTATCTTCTAAATTTAGCTATCCTTTCCTTTCTGGTTTAGTTTTCAAGTCGATCGTTCAGGTGTTTGTTGCTAGGATGAATATGAATTGATCCATTTCTGTTCCACCAAAATTTGCGCTTAGCACATATGATCGAGTTTTGTTAATTTTTCTGATTTGGAACTTAAATTCTTAAATTTTTCGTCACGAACTGTCAAAGGCACATGTGAGATTTGGTCCATTCAGGAATTATTGGCTTCAAAGTAGGTCTAAACAAAAACTGGGTTCCAACACTCATGCGTTTTCGAACGCATGTTGGAATAGAAGCACATTCTGCAACTTGTTTTAAAATATATTATTATTTAAAGATTACTGATCTATAGATCTTATTTATGTAGCTTGATTTCTGTTTTGTATGTTATCTGTCCAACCATTTTGGTCTCTATTCCATAAAAATCCTAGCTTCAGTAATTTCCAAAGAATTTTTAAAATTCATTATCTGAGCGGTGAACACATGAAGATGCTCATATTCATAATGCTTCATTTATAGATTTGGTGTATTAATTATGATCATCACTGTCAAGAGTTGAATCATATCCATCAATTATTTCCGTATTCAAAATAGTGATCTTCTGCCTTCACCCATAGAGTCTACTGTCGAGTCTATTGCTAATTCCAAATATCTAAGTTTCATCTTGATAATGAATTTCATATTTCATTGCAAGTATTCTCTGTATGTACTACAAAGTCACACTCTGTTATATTTTTCTTTTTATCAATAAGAATTTTCCTTCGATCAAATGTTTTGAAATTGTAACTAATTAATTTTTTTGGAATTTTGTCTTTGATTGAAATCCAGGTGTTTTTTGACCTGTTCAAAAATACTATTCAGACTGATATATTCGAGGTTTTTGATCTTGGTAAAAAGAAGATCATTCAGTGATTCTTTGAAGTTGTAATCATATTATTTCTGCTAGCGGAAATATCTGCTGAAACTTGCCGTAACACCCTGCAAAGAGTTCTCTGCTGGTTAGACAAGAACTATCCTGATTAATTTCAGCCTTATTTCATAGTTTGATAGTTAGTAATAGACTAAAGAAATACACAAATTAGTTGATCGATGTGTTTTAAATTGATCAAACCAATAACATAAACAAACAGAACTAAATTCAAAATATATGTATCTTCTGTCAATGACATTTCCGATACCAACTTGAATTTTTCAAATCAAAATATAACTGAATGGGCCATTACCAACTTAATATCGATTTTCCACGGCCACCCGGGACGGGATGCCAATAACTCCTAAATGAACTTTTATAGTTAACAAACCGCAATGGAAGAATTCCAACCTCGTATCGAGCCCTCGGGGTAATAAAATACATAGAGTTGCCTTTTCCGCCTCTTTTCGGAAGCTGTTTTCATTTACCTCTCAATGTTACCATAGCGACCGCATACTTTCGATGTTTCAGATATTTCCGATTCCCTCGATAGTTTACTAACACAAGTTTGCTGATCTTTAATTGCTTTCATAATTATGCATCATAACAAACCTTCACCTCTCCTTGCCCATAAATCGAAACAACAGAGATAGACAATATTTGGCATTTGGCTTCACAACAAACAGTACTGTTATAGAAGGCACCTCGAAGTATTTTATTGCTCTGAGATTGACTCCTAGCCTGCTTTTACTCGTTATCTGTATTGAAAGAAATCAATACTTCAACGGTGGAGAATAAGATGTCTAAAAACAAGACATCTTAGTGGCGAACTTTATAAATGACACTTGGCATTTAGTGCACGGAAACGTCAACTGCGAACTGCAACGGCAATGTCAAGTTTGTGAATCCAGAGCGACACGATTTGAAAAATTATGGTATTTTCTTCAGAAAATAGTTTAATTTTTGATTCTTGCTGGAAAATTTTTGAAATTTTAGAGAATAGTCTTGAATTATAGGGTTTAACTGATTAAAGAAGAATTCGAGGTTAAAACCAATTCCGGCCATCGTGTACACGATAACTCCCGAAAGAAATGTGCCTGGTACTTGAAATTTTTAGAGTACTTTTCAGGGTCGGAATATCTCGGTTAAGTTGATTAATGGGTAAAATTCTCCAGATAGTTCGGGAATAATAGCAACACTAAATTTTATTTCCTCATGTGATCGAGTTTACAAATCAACTTCTATTATCTTTCCAAGGTTTGACCTTAACACAAAATTCACCACTTGATGAAATTGTATGAACAATTTTCGAGATATTTGTATCTCCTATAGAAAGTGTATTTGATCCAAAAATTTCAATTTACAAATTTTCAAGCCTCCTACATTGTTGCAAATTACGAAAAGGTATTTCTAAAAGATGTTCCAATAGCAGATTCATTATTATTATCATTTATTTATTACAATATACACTTAACTGTAAATCAGACGAAGTTTGTTTTGATACTAAAAAAACGAGTATATTTTAGAAGGAATCAATGGACTTTTATTCCATTGCAAAAAGAGGAAATGGAAACGATATCATCCAAATGGCCGCCACTGTTACGGTTGCAGCACCATGTCCTTTGCATGAAATTTTCCATGAATAATAGGCACATTTGCGGATTTATGTCCTCGTTGACTTCACGAATTCCATTTTTAAGGTTTTAAATCGGTTTTAAATCCTCGATGGCCAATTGTGATCACCTCTTCGAGAAATAACTCGAACAGAAAACTTTTCTTGCAAAATTACGTTTGTTGGGTTCCTGGTGATCGATGGGCTCGAGTTTTTATGTTAATTGAACCCTAAAAGCCTCAAGACGTAAGTCTTTATGCGAAATAAGGTGTATTGTCTTTTGTGAAATGCCTTATTCCCAAGATCGTCGAGAAAACGATAATTCTGGGTTTTTGTCAACACTACAAGCTACAGCAGCAATATTCGGGGTTGTTCTTGATCGACGCCCACGGTTTCTATTCTTCACATCCCTAACTTGTCCCAACAGCTCGAAGTTTTTCACCAGGTTCATTATTGACGGCCGAGAAGGTGCTTCACGACAATACAAAATTTTGCGAAATGTGACTGCAAAATTTTGACTATTGGATGGAGGTTATTATTTTTCACATATGAGTCGAGATATGTACAGTGCATCCCATTTTGGGTGAGACAGCCAGGTTTCTCGCTTGTCATTTAAGATAGAGCCTTGCGGTTTTCACGTTCCTGTCCTACTTTTTCGTAAAACTCAAGTTGGTCTAATCAGATTCTGCATAACTGTTTCCGTTCAAAAGATACAGGGTGATTTTGGAAATTGATACTTTTTGGACCCATCCTTTATCTCCGAAATTATTAGAAATAATGCTGAGCTGAAAACTACGTCTGAATCAGAATTCTGCGTAGAATCCAGTGGCGTACTCAATTTCTTTTTTCGGGGTATGGTTTTAAAGATTCAACACAAACCTATATTTTTTTCAATGGAACACCCTATATATCATTACTTCGTTGAATTCGTTATTTTTTTCCCTTCAAAATGATATATGATACTATGTAGGTAGGATGTTCAGAAATGTTAAGAAAACACTAAAACGTCAAATAATGATAATTTTTTGTAAATGGGCCATGAATTTTCTATGTTTCAATAAGAGGATTATTACTTTCGATTTTTAAAAGTAGTAGGTCATTGATGACACAAACATCCTTGTTGTTATTATGGCTACTATGCATTTGGGAGCATTGTTTTATCAAGTAGGCAAGACAGGAACGTGAAAATCGCAAGGCTCTATCTTAAATAACAAGCGAGAAACCTGGCTGTCTCACCCAAAATGGGATGCACTGTACGGTTTTCGGATAGACCCATCCTCTTTTGCCCAGAAATCGCAGATAGGTTCAGGAAGTCCATCCTTTCAGAGATGGTTCAGTTAATATGTTTGCGGAGGGATTTGTTTCAACAGAGTACCTATAGAATTGTTGGCGCTTGATCCTTCCATGGAAGCTCAGATTTACATAGAACAAGTCATTGTTAATATTATTTCGTTGTTTCATCCTACCATCAGGCCAAATTTCTCATTTTTGTACGATAATGAGATCAGCTACAAAGAGTTTTGGATTCTCATCAACTCAGACGGCTTTTACTCCAACTTTGGAGGCAAATTGATCAATGCTACTTCAACAACCTGACCGAAAATATGCCAAGGCGTGATCAGGCAGTGGCTGATGTTCGAGGAGGCCATATTCTTCACTGAACTTTATTTTTTCAATTTTTTGAATGAACTCATTTTGAACTACAAATACTAAAAATGAATTTTCACCTGAAGCTGTGAAACTTATGAAGGAACATGCAAAAATATGATTCAGATGAAGAAGTAAACATTTAGATTTCCAATATTCAAAAAAATGGAGACAGTCTCAAAATGTCTGACCTTCCTCAACTTTTGTGGAGCAGTATACTTCAAACACTTTGATCGTCCGATCGAAATTGGATTCGCTGTTGTTGGTGAGGATCATATGTGTTCGATATGTCGCCTATCGAGCAATTAGCTTATCATTTTGAGTTCAGAAACCGTAACTAATAATTACCGAACATCTTACGAATCATCTTATCTTTCACGATGCAAGATAAAAGTAATTTGTCTCCCACGTATCCAGTGTGCTGGTGTCCCGTCAGGTGTGCTGTGCATTGTGTATAATAAATTCGATATGTGCAAGATCCAGAGAATTTTCCGTCGCCTGTGTATCGTACCTTGCCGAAAGAAGTATGTTCTCTTCTCCCGTTTGTGCATATCATGCTGCTCTACGTGTTTAGGACTGGGGTTTTCAGAAGGTCGAATAATATCGGAACCGTATACGATAAATCACTGAATAAATATCGTTATCGCACGGTAAATGAATAAATTGAAAGTGGCGATTTTCTGTCAGTTCACGCTCCCATCGAAAATATCGAGAGTGCAAATCGAATGGATTTATCTAGAGAGATGCATTCGGATTCAATCCTCAAGAAGCTTTTCGTTTTTTTTTCAGAGCTATAATCGTGCTAGGCGCAATTTCAAATCTTTGGTTTCTGTTAAGACAATAACATGAATGTTTCGAATTAACTTCAAAATAACATTATCATTTTCGACTTAAATCGACAATTGTAAAGAACCCCATGAAGGAGTATTGTGATTGTTATTTGTTTATCAACAATAACAGTCGATAGATCTTCGAGTTACTTTTTTCAAAGTTTTCATTGCGGAAAATTTGAGATGGTGTAAAGGTGAATTTTTATTTATTTTTTGTATCCCATAATTTATTTCTGAAAAAGCATACTTTGAGGACGTATTCAAAGAAAAATTGCAGACAACTCAATCAAACAAAATGAAAAATTGAAATATTCGAAATATACTGACTGACAAAGAAACTGCAACACCCAGAAGGAGCAGTTTAAATTTCAAAGTTTGTTCTATAAAACAGATAGTATAGCAAGAAGTGAATGATTGAAATATGGAGAAAAAATGGAGGGTTTACAATTTTTTTTTTAATAAATTTGTTAATAATGTGTTTGTCCACCGCGATTATCTATACACTCCCCAACACGTCTCGGCATTGATGCAATAAGATGGCCTATTTCTTCTTGAGGGGTACTATCCTTAGCTACCTATACTTCATGTCTCAGAGCCTCACAAGTCCGGGAGGGCTGGGGTAAATTTCTAAGCCTTCAACCCATGATGTCCCAAACATGCTCTATGGGCAAAAGATCGGGAGATATGGGCGGCCATGGCAAAAGATTCACATGAGATCAGGCATTATCTTGATGAAATATTGGGTTCTCGAGCCGGTTAAGGTAACGGAGGACATATGGCTATTTCTTAAAGAAAACGCAGCGCTGTCATGTTACCTCGAATAAAGACTAAAGGTGACCTACTTGCATGTACAATAGCACCCCTTACTATAACGCCTACTGTCCGGTGTACATGACGCTCAACATCAAACTGAGGTCACGTCTTTCTCCTCGATTTCGTCTGATCCTTCTTCGGCCATCATGTGCCCCCAAGGAGAATCGAGATTCATCAGAAAAGAAGACCCGGTGCCTTTCCACATTCCAATGTTGACGTTCTCTGCACCACTGTAATCGTTGCCGGCGATGCTCAACCGTCAGATCGAGATGTCGCAAATAGGTCTCTAATGGCCATAAGTCTTAAACGTCGATCTTGAACTTTATTTGTGCCTCTGCAACGCCTGGTGCCTACTCTTCTCCGATTTTTGGCATTATCAAACCAGACTTGACAATATCTCATAACAGAAGTTGAATTTCTGTTCGTACGGTTAGGGATTTCTCGAAATGACCGCCTCCCGTAGACCGAGAATTCGATCTCTTTCAAATTCACTTGGCTGGCGATACATTCCGCGTACACGTGCTCTAGGCATTTTAATAACAACTAAACATCGTTTTGGATCTCCTCGAACAGCTGGTTTGTTGTAAAATTCATAAGAATTGCAAAAAACGACTATACTATTTAGGTTACAAAAATTGTTTACATGAAAAAACCTTCACGATTTTTTTCTCCAAATTTCAATCATATACTCCTTGCTGTACTATCTGTGTTCTACCAAAAAAAAAAAAAAAATTATTTAAACAATTCTGGGTGTTGTGATTTCTTTGTCAGTTTGTATATTTTCTTGTTAGCACCCTCATAACATAATACAATTACCAATTTTTTTTTTGTGAATTTTTAATTATCAGTTGAGGTTTATGATTTTGTTCTACCCCTAGAAGATTTCAAAACAAACAAAAATTCCACTGTTATAGTTTTGGATGCTTTCATGGAGAATAGAAGACACAGCTTCAATTTTGAAAAATGTATAAATTTCCTTAAAAAGTTCTTTTGGATCTCAAATGTGTCAATAGAATTTCTCGATGAGATTGTTAATGATTTAACTCATTCTCAAGTTGCTCAGGAGCAAAATCGGAGAATAAACAACGCAACGTTTATGGTTGTCGAATGACTACAGTAGTTCTTGAACTAGTTGAATTTTGTGAAGATGTAACATGTAAATCCCAATCTGTTCTCCATGTTGTTGTTGGCGAAAGATTTAATTGTTGAGAAGGACGTAGAACCGATACATTTAGATTTATATATTTATTTATTAACGACTTTTCATACAGAATAGTTAAACTCTCAAGAGGCGAAGTTCACAAGATGCTCTTATACTTAACCTCCCAGAAGTTCATAAATAAAACAAATAATGATGAGTTTTTTCAGGTCGCTTTATCCTTAGAAGCGAGAAAATGGCGGAAAATTGAACATATGGAGTTTTTTTAACTGGTAATCAATGAAAAAACCAGTTACTCCTGCGATACAGACAAAGTTGTTTCGAGTAGAAGTATTAGCTACTTCTATGTAGAAAAAAAATTTCAACTCTGGATTTTACAGAGCGATCATAATTAATATTCAAACATTAACTACAAATAAATGCCAAAAACTTTCTTTTTTCTAATGGTACCTCCTGTAAAAATTAATTTCGAAAGTTATTATTAGGTTTTTCTATACCTAAAGCGAATAGTTTTTCAAGGGGTGTCTTTCAAAATATGAAAGTTTTTGGCCATTATTTGTTTTTGATGTTTGATAATTAATTATGACCACTCTGTATGATCCAGAGTTTAACTTTTTATTTCTACATAGATCATGAAATAATATTTTTGAGACAACAGATCTGGCTGAGTTGAAATGCGTGTAAAATTTCATGCTTCGTGCAAAATTTCGTATTGGTGGCATTACTAGGACCATGAAAAATTGAAACAAAATATTGAAATTTTTCAATTAAAGAAGAAGCATGCGTGATTGCAGTTTCTTTTATCTCTATTTTTTTCCGATATCACTTCATTGATATTATGGATAAAGAAATAGCATCTTTATATCTCTTGTTGGTTTCATTCATTATGACCCTTTTCACACATAAAAAAGTCATTCAGTCCGTGGAAATGCATCTGTAATTGAAGCTCTGAAAACCTCAACCATATTATTGTTCTGCTTCACTTTCAGACATTATCATATGTTTCCATTTTCAGACGGAAATGGTTGCCTCCACCTTTGCGAAAACTATCACAGGGTAAAGTTGACAAATCGCAGACAGGTACAGCACTGGATAGGCCACCACTGAAAAAGATTGGCTCGGACAAGAGGATTAAGGTAAGACCACATTCATTTGTTTGTATATTGCATGTCAAAAAGCTAAAAGAGTTTCAAAGAAACTGTGTAACATATGAACAATAATTTCAATCGAAAAGCGAAATGTAAACACTTTTTCAGAATAATCGTTATGGTTCTTCATTTTTCCATGAAACAAGTTTGCTCCAATTTGTGTCAGTTGATAAATACATAAATTATCATAGATTTACAAAACCTGTCGCAGAGCTACCTCTGCCAAAGGACATTAAACATTTGATACCATAAATTGAGTATTCACATCGACATCAGCTGATCCTTCTCCAGATTCATCTTTCAAATAAAATGACAAATTTTTTCTATCCTTCTTTAGTTAAACTGAACATTTGAGAAAATATCATTAAGTTGCTCCTGTCTCGTTAATCTTTCATTGAGGGAATAAACCTACATCTTGTATGAGAATAATGAATTTACTTCCCTATGAATTTTAATCCTTTTGAAAGGAACAGACAGCAGCCTAAGGGAAAAATTGTCACCGGTTAATTTTTCTGAACTTTTCGTATGTTGTAGATATATTGCTTACCAATTTTAGACTGGTTTCCACTAAAGATTATTGTTAGATACGTTATTGTTGTATACAATGAAAATTGTTACAGAACGTTTTTGACTCATGGTTAATATGATATCATAACGAAAAGATGTATCGAAATATTTGAAAGTTTTCGAAAAACGCCTTGTGACTCGAGAGAGAATCGCGTTATCTACAGGGTGTCCCATAAGTGGCACGTCACAGTGACACCGGAGGTAGGTCAGCTAAAGAGGGACCTAACCAGCCTAACATGACCCCAGTAAAAGTTGCATGGTTTTCGAGTTATTACCAAATTACGTTTTTTAGTGAATTTTCACCTTTTTTAACATTGTCAGGGTCAGAATTCTGCTGGAAAGCTTTCGAAGCTTATTTTTTTTGTTGTAATGGAATCTTAAATAGTTATTTAAGATGACATGAGTATGATTCTGTCAAAAAGTTATGTGGATTTCCGTAAATTAATGGATAAATCTTGATTTCAATTGCTAGCAAAACGAGAACTTCGACTTTGGACACCTGCTGTGAAAAAAAAATCCTTGAAACAAAACGAGCAAGTAACATCAAAAAATTGGGCATTTTAGACAGATTTAGAAATGGTACAATACACGAATCTTATGCCCATAAAACTAGGTATTTTCATCATTTTACCGATGCCCTACTTAACTAAGTTGAAACTAGGAACCCCGCTATCAGGTAATTTTGCCGCTTGCTATGACATTACATTTGATACCGGGCTTTGTTATTATTTGTTAAAGTCACAATAGGGAAAAAGATGGATTAGGAGAAGCGAAAAAAAAGGTAAATTAATTAAAAACAGACTTAACTTTCGATTATTTATTTAATTCTTAAATCTAACTTACAGTAAATGTTCAAACTGTTTCCCTGGGACTCTAATGCATAAATGACACCGTTTTATAAAATTACGATTCAATTTTCTTAAAATAATTTCCGATATGGTCCGGGCTGCGTCGAATACGCGTTCACGCAATTCTACCTCGCTTCTTATTGGTTTTGCATACACATATCGGAAATTAGTTTAAGAAAATTGAATCGTAATTTTATAAAACGGTGTCATTTATGCATTAGAGTCCGAGGGAAACAGTTTGAACATTTACTGTAAGTTAGATTTAAGAATTAAATAAATAATCGAAAGTTAAGTCTGTTTTTAATTAATTTACCTTTTTTTTTCAATAATATTCCTCTTTAGCTGACCTACCTCCGGTGTCACTGTGACGTGCCACTTATGGGACACCCTGTATGATCTGCTTTCTGTTATCTAATTATTTCGAAAAAAGAGATCGGGATCCTTGGAAGATTTATTCTTGAAAAGCACTCAGTAAGCATCGGATTTGGGATACCTTGAACAATGTCTTTCATTGTACAATGAGAATATAGCAATAAGTAAACGCCAACTTATCACTCATCGATACTTTGTATAAGAACTTTTTTTTTCAAACCCTCAGAAAGGTCTTGACGTTAGTCATTGACCAGCAGATGTATCTTATTATCTATAAACTTGATCAAATTCATCAACCACCACCATACATACACAACATCTATGACGTAACCAGGATTCGAACCCGGTACCTTCGGCACCACAGTCGACTGTCAATCCACTGCGCTACCGAGGTAATCCAATGAGAAATTTTCATTGTATACAACGTTTTGGCAACTTTTGTAATAACGTCGCCCCTCTTAATATATTACCCTGTGTATCTCAAAAACTGGCCATAGCAAAGCCAATACTATTTGACATTATAAGAGTGTATTCGAACTAAGAGTGATGACAAAAAATTGGAAAATTCCAGGGATGACTTTCTTAATTAGAGGGTGAATTATGAACTAAACGAATTTCATTTTGGATAATTCTTGACTCACTCCGTATCTTACAATAATATTCATTAGAAACCAGTCTAAAATGTTAACCTCAGGCCGCACCTACATTAGGTCCGCATTTCTCCCGATCCGATCCGATCCGACGTTGTCCGATGGTCGGACGACGTCGGAAGAAAAACAAACACCTTTATCTTAATGTTAGTGCCTACAATTGAAACGAAGCTTCCGAATTCTCGATTCCCGACGACTCACGACACTATCCGATTTCAATTGTAGGCACTTACATTAAGATAAAGGTGTTTGGTTTTCTTCCGACGTCGTCCGACCATCGGACAACGTCGGATCGGATCGGATCGGGAGAAATGCGGACCCAATGTAGGTGCGGCCTTATGCGTAACAATATTTGTCGGAGATAAGAGTTTCATTCAAGATGTTTTCCTACGAGAAATGTTTCTTTTTCTAACTTCGACACCCTGTATCTTGGAAACTAGTCATTTGATTGAATTGGACCTATAGACTTTTTTGTTCAGGAGGTCATATTTCACAAAATACAAAAATTCAGAAAAATCAACCGGTCACAATTTTTTCCATTAGGCTGCTGCCTGCTCTTTTACACGTTTTGAAATGTGCAGAATTCAAAAATCGAATAAAGAATCCGTCTGTAGCTCCCCTGGGAAACTTACTTGATCTGCCGACAAATTTGATTTGTCGACAACAAAGAGCTTAGGAAATTCAATTTTTGGTATAAAACTTCTAAACGGATAAAACGGACGAAACAGATGGATATGTTCACACCCGATTCCATTTAAATCTGATAGAAATGGGAGAAGTCAGATTTGTTACAGTGGTTTGGGGACACACAGATCAACATACAGACACCAAACCAAAGTTATGCAATTGAATGAAATTAATTTTGCGATTGAAAATTTAGCAATCGTAGATCGAAAATTTTTTTATCCCATTCATCACAATTCTTTCTCTATCATCGGTAGGCTCGATAACAATATCCGATTAAACACACTGTATATCGAAAATAAGACTGCAAGGGATCCAGGTTTATGAATTCTCCGATTAAGAATCATTCATACGGGGCTTCATCCTTGAAGGTGTTTTCAAATTGGAAATAAGTATAGGTGGTAATGTGATGTTTATTGATAAAAAAGATAAACTGTAGAATCCGGCAAATATAATATGTTCGTCACATACGTTCCTATTACACTTGGGGTTTCGTTATCAACTGTACGACTTCCTTCTTGTAGCTTTTTCTGAGTCATGAGCCATTTCTGAACTGTGCCGACTAGTATGTGCTTATTGTTCTGTAATTCTTTCCGTTCTCAAAAAGTGCATTCCTACGGTTTAGATATGTCGAAAATGGGTTGTAAAATGAAGAGGAAGATTCTGAGGAGGTTCTCCACCTTTAAAATAAATGTGAGTCGTTTATCGTGTATAGTTATTTCTTGTCATATCCATTTGTTCTAATCGCCACATCTCATATTTTCAGTATGTATAAGATAATTTAATTCTCTAGATGTTTCGCTTTATATACATTATACAAAATCAGTAGACGAAAGCGAACCAATTCATTTATTCAATGAGTCAGACAGCAGATTATCATCAATCCATTATCATAATAAAAAACAATAAACAAAGTTTAATTTATGATTATAAGACTCACTATGATGAAGCCTTGAAATAAATCTATTCCGTTTTCTTCTTTAAACACTAATAATAGTTATTCATACTACAAGAATATGAAGTGATTTTATTTTTTGCGGTGTTTCATAACATTAAATTATAGTTGTATACCAACATGATTTTCTGTGTTTTTTAAATTTTTGGCCGGCAATGATCCCAAAGTTTCTTATCGCTGATGCCGAAAACGCCCTCAAATTCGATTCTGTCCTAACGGAAAGACCAAGAAATTTGAAATTTTCAGGGACGGTTCGGATCTCGAATGCCGCGGTTAAGTTGAAGTGAGTTAAATCCGACTAGGGGTTCCGTAAATATGGGCGTTCGAATTTTTTTTACGGTGAAACTGCCGATTCGACCGGGATGAACATATTTATTTGGATGAAAACTTAAAATTTGAAGCCTTATGCGAAATTTTATGTTAATTACGTAATTAGAGTCATAGAAGAGGAATATCGAAAGAATATCACCCAATATTTCCGTGATCATAAACCCACGAAGTTGAGATTTTGGGCGTAAATATGAAAATTTCAAGCTGGTCACGTCATTGGAACGATAGAAAATTCAAGAGGAATATTGAAAAAAAAATACCTACTGAATATTTCCGAGAATATTGGAAAACATATATTTCGGTGTCTATAGATCCTTCCAGGTGCTCACTTTGCGTGTATAAACAGATTAACTATTTCGAGCTTCGTGCAAAATATCGTATTAATTAACCAGAAGCATGGAAATTTCAGGAAGAATATTACTACAGAACCTGAGATTCTGGATGTATCGGGTGTACCAAATGTGTTGTCTACTGAGGGGATCTCAGAACTCCTTTGATCTAGAAAAAATGATCGATTTTTGAGAGAATGATTTTGGTGAAAACCGCAACCTCATAAATTCTATTGTTTTCAAGCTATTAGGGAAAATTATAAAATGGCTTAAAATGAAAAGTTCTTATAACGTCTTCATTATTGGTCCTATTAATATGAAACAAAAACATCCTACAGCCACCTTTTTCAGTAGAATCTATGGTGTAATCATTTATTTTTTATACCCATCATTTTGAAGTTACATACATGTAGGATCCAGTTACTTATTGTTCCCTGTAAATAATTGCGGATGCTTGGAGACCTATTAGTTTCTTTTAGTGTCGAGGGCATGACAGTTTCAATTGATTTACAGGGAACGAATTGTTATTGTACATAATGTAAAAAGGATGTATTATTCTTCGAGGTGTCGAAGATATGTCAAGAGTTGTAAATCTTGAAGAGATTTATTGGGGGGTTGATAAGGTTCGAAGACAACACGATCGTACCAGATGTGTTACATCTGTTTATCAGGTTCTAGTCCTTCTAGAATATTCGATTTCCAGGAATCCGCGAAGATCTTTGTGGGCGGTACGGCAAAGCTCTTATTGGACTAAGGGATGGTACTTTCCCCTAAGGGTGTGGCCAAGACGAAAAGAAGGGAGGTCGATATTCGAGACAGGGTAGTTCCAATCGGCAGAGACACCGTTCAAATTAAGCCGAAGACGGGTACAGTTTAACTTAAGTCGAAGACGAGTCAAGTTCGGGCGGTCAACTTAAGACGTAAGACGAAAAGACGTTTCGCGGACTAGATTAAGACGAGTCGCGAACAAGTTAAAGACGAGACGACCGAAAACTTGAAGTACGACGAAGACGTGATAATCCAAGACGTTTCGAGTAATCAACAAACGAGTTAAAGACGAAATTCAGTACCGTAGTGAGAAACTTGTAATTAAGACGTAATTAAGATCTTCTCAATACTGAGTTTGTACTGTATAATTGTGGCTTTATAAATAGATGTAAATAATTCGAAAGAGTTTAATTATTACAAATCCAACTAAGTCACGGAGAAAAAGACGAAAGGCCAGGTAATCGAATCATACCTCTAGAGTCTAGACTCTAGACGATCGATTAACCAAGCCTACATACATACATAATACAAACTTATGTTTTTCTGAATGTAAACCATAACAATTTCTATAACATTCAAGATCGCTTTTTTTCCTTGTTCAAAAAAATATTACATGATATATAAATTTCTTATCAAACTATGAAAACTATCAAAAACTGCAGTTTCACACGGTATATCAACCCAGTGTCCATTCATAATAAGCTGTGAACTTCAGATGATATATTATTCGTTGGCAACCAAGGTCTTCGGATTAAACTTCGTTAGATTGTTTCTTTGGTCAGTTTTGAAAATCAACATTTAACAATTTGAAAATATTGAAATGTTGAAAAAAACCTAACGTTGTTAAATCCGGAGACCTTGGTGACCACGGAATATATTCATCTTCTGAAGTTCACAGACATCTGCCAAAGTTGAACTACTTTCTCCTCAGTGTTTTTGAAATTATATCATGAAATTATTGATTCTTCAATAACAAATTCATCTAATTTTTTTTTCACTCAAAAAAATTAACTGATAAAAACTTTCCACATTGATGAATTCTTTAAAATGAATAATAGTGAAAACCTCGTATAAATCGATGGTCTCTACTTTCTAGGGTAAAATAAAGCATATTAAATTTTTAACTGAAACGGTATAGACCCGTCTTAAAGCTTTGTGCAAAATTTTATGTTGATAGCGATAAAAATTATCTAATAATTCTGATCCAACCGAGTTAAGATTTTACAAGTAGATATAAAATAACAATCTTAAGCTTAACGCAAAATTGACCGTGTCATCAGAATTCTAAAAATAGAAAATTCAAGAATAATGTCTAGAGAAAAAAAACACGATATAACAAGTTTTTTAATCAAATCTAATGCGAATAAATTTCATAGTTTCCGAGAGAATTTCTCGACGCCACACGAACGGATTTCTCCATTGGATTTTTGGGTTCTACACATTCCAAAACTTAAATATGAAATATTCGGTGTGGTTTAAAATTTGTATTGTGTTGAATAAGTTTATTGAAAATAATAAACCCAAAGGAGCTGTCGCCTAAAAGTTCTCGAAAAAATTGGTATTCCGCCAAATATTATCTACATATTTACTGCTGATCCTATATTTTTCATAAGCCGCATACCTCTATGTTAATATCGTTGAACTCTTTCATCTTTCCATTCCCGTTTTAGAAGCGTTTTCCGCTTCATTGTACTTGAGTTCTGCGTGACTCATTATAGATTCATTGTTTAAGATTTTTCGTTGATAAGGTCATTCCATACTACTTATTTGATGGCATTTGACATGTGTTGAATATAAAATTGAAACGAAAGTTATCGTTCTTGTCATTCATATCGCTGAAATTTCGTAGGAGTCGATCAAAAAGTTGTCATTTTAACTGGGTCGAAATGGAAATTTCAAGTCTTCTGAGTAGAATGTGAATATTGATTCAAAATTGAACTGGACGAACTTGTCGATGGGTATAATATGAAAAAAATTATAAAATCACTGATTTGAAGTCACATGAACTTTTGAAGTTTATTCAAATTCCTGTTCGTATAATTTTTACACAAAATTTCGCATGAACCTAACTGAACAATTACTCATAAAAACATAATCACTTAATCAAAACAATTACATATCACTTTTGGTAGTAATTTATGGAAATATCATATGAAAATGATAGTTGCATGTTTTCAAAGTTCGATTTTTCCTCTTTCTATGTATGTCTCTCTAATTACGGCGCCAATCATTGAAGAATGCATTCAAATTTCTCTATTTTGGATGGATTTATCTTCTTGCCATGAAGTTGACACTCTTTCCAACATTCTTGATCTTCGACCCTACCTGAAAATAATCGGAAAATTGAAAAACAAAATCAGTAATGAATATTACTTGATTTTGGGGCTTCTCATTCATTCATTCAGATAATATTTTCGACCTTATTCGTGTCAACAGAGTCACATTCAAGATTAAAACGTGTACTTCAATGCTCCTCTAGTTTTTCAGTACTTCTATGGAAAAATTCGTCTTTACTTTCGAAATAGGCTTCATTAGAGCCAAATTGCTCTTCCTGGGGCACTTTTTTGCAGTCTTCAAAAAGCTAGTAAACACTCGGGGCCAGATGTGGAGAATAATTCCTTCAGTTGGATTGTGGTTCTTATCGATCTATGACAAGGAGCATTCTTGATAAAAGAGTTTTTTTTTGCATTTGATAAATAATTGAAATATTTCGTTTGTTTGTTGTTTCCTAACAAGTGTTGCTCATCCCAACACTTTTTCACCTTTTATGATGAAGGTCTAAAGCCCAACACACGTGACTAAAGTTAGCTCTTCTTCTTGAGGGATATGTCCTTAAATAAACCCTTGATATTAAAATCAAGGGCCTCCAAGGTTTTGAGATCTGGATCCCTGGAAATTGAGCCTTCTATCTTACAAACCGAAACACTAGCTGTCTATACTTGCGCCCAAGGGTGCCTCAAAAAAGAAAAACCTCAAAGTGGCGCGTATTTATATAACTACAGAAGCCAGGCCACGCTGAGGTCGCTGGAATCATATAGCCAGGTATCTGTACTGACATGGTTGTGCAGTAATACCATAAAGCAACCGGCCAGAGGGAATAAAGTAACTCTATTATGGGTACTGGGGCCATGTGGTCTTGAAGGAAACGACAAAGCTGATGAACTTGCAAAAAGGGCATCAAGGTTCACACCTGTTGATACTGCGCCCTTCTATATGGGCCTCGAAAAGACCAATATTAGACAGCAGTCCATCAATGGGAGTGTGACAATAGAAAAACCCTCTGGAGAAAGACTCCGGGTCTTGCTCAGGCAAGGAAATTTGTTGTGCTTTCACCGACATATACCTGGAAGCTCCTGAAGCTGCCACAAGCTGAGCTCCGGGTAATGGTGGTACTGCACACAGGACACTTGTCATAAATACCTTTTGTACTGCATGGGTAAGTCAGAAGATGAGATCTGCAGGCTCTGTAGAAATGAGGTAGAAGCAGCCGAGCACATAATGTGCAACTGTCAGGGGCTGACTGGCCTAAGAACCACTCACATGGGAAAGTCAGTTCTGGATACTCACGAAGTAATAGCCAAGGCTCCTAAGAATGTTGTCCGTATCGACGGACTCCCTGGGTTTATATGAATAGGCAGGGTTGAGAACAAAATATCAAATTGAATGTAGTTCCCGGAAGGTCAACAGAGTCGCAACGACCCTGATTCAGTGAATAATTATAATAATAAGGTCTTCGGATTTAACACCGTTAGATTTTTTCCTTTGCTCACATTCAAAGAACAACATTTATCAATTTGAAAATGTTGAAAAACATAAGAGTGTTAACTCCGCCGTCCGGAGAACTTGGTGGCCACCGAATATTTTGATTATCTGAAGTTCACAGATAATCATAGATAGACACTTGATTTCCTGTGAAACTGAATCTTTAGATAAAACAAAAGGATTTTATTCATTAAAGAAATTTTATGTTTCACATTTAAAAAACACAAGTTTGTATTATAACTTGAGAGCAATTTATTAACTATTGTTTTCTACTGAAAAAGGTGGCTGTAGAATGTTTTTGTTTCATGTTTATAGCACCAGTAATAAAGAAGTTATGAGAACGTCATTATTCTCTCAAAAATCGAACCTGAAAACGTGCCATTTATTTTCTTCTAGCTCAAAGGGATTCTAAAATCCCCTCACTAGACAACGAATTTGGAACACACGATACATTTTAATTGATTTTGACCTCAAATTCAGATTTATCTTCACTTATTAATTCACGTTTTTTGAAGTACTTGATAATTTTCACTACCAAACAAAAGCAAAAAGAGTACCATCTTTGTAAACGACCATTTCTATTTCTTTTGCGGTATATCGTTCGGCGCTCTACTCATTCCATTATGTGACTTAACAACGCTAAAAGTAGAATCGTATGAAAAACCGGAATAAACAAACCCATATGTAATGTCATATCATTTTGCATCAATTTTAAATAGAACTGACACTGCGTAGCCTTGGACGCGACACGCAAGCTTGCTGCGCTCAATCCTCTTTTGATTAAATTTCATTTCAAGTGTTGCTTTTTCATTTTCTGCATAAAGCGTTATTATACGACGAATTTTTACATCGGGTAGAAGGCTGGTTCTGTTTCATGAATAACTGTATGTATAAGCTTTCAGCGCGAATGTAGGACATTTTGGATAGTCTGAATCAGCAATGCAACATGTCTGTTCCTTTGTGAGATATAGGATGTTTGATGGTACCTCTAGTAAAATACACTGTACGTTATTTTTTTCAAACAAATTTACAAGTTTACAACGAGTATACAGGGTGTTCCGAATTAAGTCGGCACCATTGCTAACTTCGTTATTATTGATGCTATGATGTCGGTTAAATGGGCGAACAGGTAGCATTTTTAGTGGTCTTCTCGATGCCGAAAACAAAACAAAAATTGACAGTCGCGTTGTCTTAATATTTCATAAAATTATATTTTTTCAATAGAACACCCTATATTTTCTCATGCATTTCGATTCGTAATAACATTCTCAACAACAAAGCTCATATCACCTTTCTTCCTAAAGTGGAAAATGAGCGACTTATTTTTAAATATTTATTTCTTTCACTGATACAAAAAATGTATTTGTTTTGGCGAATAAACCTCATGATTGCCCAAACAACCATTTTTTGTATCTATAAGAATGAAAATATTTTGTTACTGATAGCAAAATAAGACAGTAAAAAGCAAAAAGGACGCTGAGATGTGAACTCGTGAAACCCGTGATCATCATGTAGCACCACTCAATCGACACCACTAAGCTATTTGATATTAATAGACAAAACGATAATTTCCATCTTAAAGCCATTTCGCTAGCCGCATTCATTTTGTGAATTAATAGTGTCAATAGAAGGGCTCAAATATGTGTTCAACAAGAAGGCGGTGTTTTTGAGCATTTACTCGATATTTTATACCGCTTTATCAAATGAGTTTGTTATAAATGTTTCCTATTAATACAACTGTCTTATTTTCACATTTACGAAAAAAGTCAAATGAACTTTGTTGTTGAGAATGTTATTACGAATCGAAATGCATGAAAAATTATAGGGTGTTCCATTGAAAAAATATCATTTTATGAAATATTATGACAACGCGACTGTCAATTTTTTGTTTGTTTTCGGCATCTAGAAGACCACTCAAAATGCTACTAGTTTGCCCATTTAACCGACAACGTATCATCAATAATAACAGAGTTGGCAATGGTGCCGACTTAATTTGAAACACCCTGTATATTCAGAGAAATCATTGGATGTTTATTTCATTGTGAAAAGGAAGGTATGCCTGAAGATGGAAAATGGTATCAGCCAAATGTCCGCCACGGCTACGGTTGCAGCACCTTATCCTTTTCATTTAATTTCCATGACCATGCACGCACTTTTGCGGTTGCATATCCTCAATAACTTCTGCAATTCCATCTTTAAGGTATAAAATCGATTGTAGAGCATTGGGATATACCTTTCTTTTACGTGGTCCCCAAAGAAAAAATCTTAAGGCAATTTTTCAAGGCCAGGAAACTTTTAGTGGAAAATTACGATTGTTTCGTTGCTAGTGTGCCTTCTTGTTGAAAACAAACATCGTCTACATCAAAATCTCTCAATTCTGGACATAAAAAGGCATTAATCAGCTGGGTAGCCCAATCCATTCACCGTATAAGTTGCACAAGCCTCATTTTCAAATATATAAGTCCAGTCACACCACCAACCCAAAAACCACCCAAACAGTCACATATTGAGAGGTTTCGATTCTGCACATCACTTACTTGTCCCAAAAGCTCAAATCATTCCACCAGTTTTATTTTTGCCGGCCAAGAAGGTGCTTCACGTAGACCCAAAAGTGCTTTTTTGCAACCTCTTCTGCAAATTTTCACAATTTTTCTGGTGAATTTTAACAATTTCAACGCGTTGTTGAAGCGTGTTCCCTGTTTTAGTAATGGCTATTCAAAATGAAAACACTTCATTTCCTCACTTCATATCCGCATTTTTTAAAATTTCAAATATACTACATGTCCAGTTATGCTTGAAAGACTAGTTAAGGTTTTTCGGACATTTTAGTTCGATATTTTGAAGAATAACCTACGAAATAAATTTAAGTATTTCTTATTGTAATTTAGAGTCTGTGTAGTGAACAATTTGAAAATCATACAAACCTTGATTCAGAAAATAGTTCGAAGGATAATTTTAATAAATGGGCTTATGGTAATTTAAAAATGATATAGAATCTGTGACTGAATCACTCAAAATATTCAATGTTCCAAAGAATTACTATAGTCTAATTTCATAGTCTGTTGAATTTCTGGGTTCCGACGTTTCGGTCTAGTTACCATACAATCTTTAAATCATTCCTCGAAAAGGTTTGATTTCGCCAGATTCGTGTAATATGACTAGACACAACACACAACATGTTTCCGTGCATATAGGTAATTAAAAAATTAACGCCTAGGCATACGACCTGAATGACATCACTACTTGGAATCAAGATGCATAGAAAACCTTGTGTTGTGTCTCTACTTATACCTGCAAAACTTTCAGACAAAACGGGAGATTTTTCACATTTATACCCACTTGATTTCGAGGGATCGCGTATGTTTCAGATGGCGCATACATCGTTTATATTTGATATTTCTCTCGATTCTGGGCACTTGTGAACTTTGAATATAGAACAATAATATTTTATTTTCTATGTCATTATTATCCATTCATTTCATTAAAAATTCGATAGGAACTGAATTGTAATTTATTGTGAAAGTTTGTAAAGTTTAAAATCAATATTTCATTTTTAAACGGCACCAGGCTTTGGATCGAGGTATTCGAGGTTGGGTTCGTTTCAGGTATAATTAAATTTTAGTCAAAATAAATAGAGCTTTTCAACATATTGAACATTATCTTGATTTCTAAATGATCAATGTATATATTTCAATGATAGTTTTTTAAACAGTGAGGCTGCAATCAAAGTATTGAGCTCACATATAATCAATTCTAAGGTGATATTAGAGTACCGAAGAAAACTCAAATAAATAGGCAAGAATACCAAGGTATGTTAAGTCTGAGTTCCCGGTCACTCGGGAACTAAAGGAAATGAAGAGACCAACACAATTGCCAGAAAAGGACCACAAACTCCTTTCATTGGCTCAGAACCTTGCTGGGGTACAGTTGAATATACCAAGAAGAGTTTCAGGAGCAGGAAAAACCCGAAAGACAATCTGGATTGGATCATTCCAAAAATTTTGTTCGAAACTTGTATACTGCGAGATCTGAGAAGTATCTGGATCTTGGCAAGAACATGCTACACCTCCACACTGGTTTCCTTCCAGGGCATTGCCGTCTCAGGAAGCAACTCATGAGAATGATTCTAGCAGAACAAGAGGGGTGCAGACTCTTTGAAAAGGAGGAAAAAACACCTGGTGACGGAATGCCCTGCCATCGTTAGCCAACGCAAGAAATGCTTTGGAAAAAGGACTTGTAGAGGTGAACAAGCATTCTCCTAGGGACCATCCCAGATAGTTGAGTTCATTAACTCCCATTAACTGTAACTGGAGGGCGAGCTGTGACTTCGACGACTTATGGCGAGAACATCTCTTCTGAGGAAGATGGGGGTGTTCATTCATAAATTTGTTAAATGTTTTTTTCCGATATCGTCATAGTTCACTTGACAGATATGAAAAAAATAGTTTTTAGCGAACCTCCGTTTACAGAGTGAAATAGTCACCTTCAATACAATTCTAGGATTATGGATGAAATAATTGAAAGTAAGATGGCGAATGTTCAACAAACTCTAATTGTGTTTCTCTTTCATACCTCAATGCTCCTTGGCTGTCTCATTCACAACGTTTCTACTCTCCTCCTTGCAGTGGCTGTTTCATAACGCGTTGTCTTCCGCTTGGTTCCCCAATTATGCCTACACTAGCAAATTAATTGTTTTCAATACAACGGTAACGAACTAGCTATTGAATTCCAAGACAATGGCCCCCAATAGGAAACTAGCAACCTTATAATCTTATCCTCCCACCTGATCGAATGACACTCACGATGTAATGACAAAAAGCAAAGAAACCACCGTTATTTGGAGTTCATTCTCCGTGGCCAATCATCTTACACAATAATTAATACCCTAAACGTATTTGGGTTATTTTTTAGATCACACAAAATTAGGGTTAACAATTATCGAAAATTCCTACAGAAAAAAAAAATTAAATTTAACTGAACCAGGACATCAAACCAATCGCAATTTACAAATTCAAATCAATCTAAGATGGTCCTCAAATCCCAAAATAAATCAGAACATCATCGAACGTTTCTCCAAAAGTTTGCCGTTACATTTGAGAAAATCCTTCATCCAGACTAACATATTATTTTATCAAACATCGTTTAGTTTATCTGACAAATCAAAATAATTGGCAGAGAGTTTACGAATAGATCAAATTAATATGAAATTAACCTCCTCACCAGATGTCACTGACAATGTAAACAATGATTAGTAAACAAGACACTGAACGGAAAATGAACACCTCATTAGAAAGATAACCAGACCTGTGAACTATTCCATAACACATCGTGGAGATAAAATATTGTATTGATTTGTCTTGGATTCACACTGCCCAACTCGCAACAACTATGACATTGAAGTACCTAACACTAGTTAGGTACTTCAACCCAATTCTTCCAACCCAACTTACATTTAACCCAATATTGTTATGTGTATCGTGACATTTGTATTGAATTCGAGCAATGAGAAAGGAGTAATTACCTCGGTAAACAAAAATCATTTCCAGGTTTTAACAGTTAATTGAAAACAACAATATTATTTTTTGAATTAGAGCTTCACCATGAATTGAATGAGATCTTTTCCTATATAATTCAATAATTTACTACTTATCTTAACTAGATAAATGGACAGTACTCGAGAGTACTGTGGATTTTACTTGATGTTATTGGTTTTAAACTATGATGAACAACCTTCATAAGCTCTACGGTAAAGCCTGTTAAACACACTTGAAGATCTTGATGGAAAAGGCAATTGAAAAGATTATGAATACAATAAATCAAATTCATTCGACAAGAAACGACAGTTTTGCTGTTGAAGTCATATCGTTTAGTGCTGAGCATTGATTCAACATTAAAGAGACAAAGATTGAGTCTCTGGTCAAGTGACCATAAAGGTTAGGATAAAAATTTTTCAACTACAACCAATGATAGGATAGAATAGTATTGAATGGTTCAAGAAGTAAAACCTATTAAAACTATGTTTTGTGTCAGCTGATGCAAATATCATGCACATCTGCATTATGTACGTACAGTTTGAACAACTCTTTGAACGCACGTTAGAGTCCCAAGCCGACTCGAAGATCCATAGACGTACAATTTCATCCGATACGATACTAGAGTATACATTTTCACGATTTGTTTTCATTCCAGGTTCCCTCAGAAATGGGTAATAAGCCATCGGTATCAGAAGGGGAGGATGAAGATGAACTGCGACCTCCTTTATCTATAAAGAGTGCCAAATCCCTTGGATCCGAACTAGCAAACGGTGCCAACACTGGCGACGATGTTGATGAAGATCTTGAACTCCCTCCACCGATGAAACCCATCCAGGAACCAATCTTGGTCACGTCACCACCTCCTGGAGTGCCAGATATTGAAGAGAATCCATGTAAAAGAGTAAGTTTCAACAATATTGATCATATTTCCATTCCTTCTATGAAATATCACTGCAAGACAATAAATATTCACATTTTAACAGCAACAAAAAGTCACATGACATCTCTAACTCATTACTCATCTCCCTATTTTTGAAAATGATTATCGTCAACTTAGATATACTTATAATCGCTTTATAATCGTTTCTTTTTGTTTAATGGCAGATAAAAAAAATTTTTCAATTTAAAATAGGTATAATAGCAACACTGTATTTATTTTTTTATTATTTGTGTTCAATATGTTGTGACATTTAATGACATCTGATCATGGAAAGACACACGGTTCAAAAAAGTTCGGAAATTGTTGTTGTTTTATATCAGTGCTAAGTTGTGAATACTGAGAGATATTTAAGAATATTTAAAGGATGACCGCTTTAATCGCTTCACTATTTCTTGTATTGTGGATAAATTTGAAAGAGAATTTTCTTCACATGATACGAGAATATCATTTTCATGCACTGAACTGTATTTTGTACCACTTTCAAATTTGTCTACAATACGATTAACTGAAACAATTTTACAATTTCTAAACATTGTTGAAGCGTGTATCTTTCCATAATTAAATGGCATTACCTACACAAATGACGTAAGAAATTAAATAAAAAACAGTGTTGCCATATTAACCATTGTAACATTACTACTGGTATACCTTTCAGTTGGAGGAATCTAAAAATGGATAATCAGATAAATTTTTTGGATAATTATTAAGAAAAATCCTGTCAGTAGAGAAGTTCGGTAACTTCAAAATCGAGATTATCAATAAAAAAAAAAACTATTTTTGAAATCAAATCAGCGGAGATTGAGCAAAACCATATAAAAGCTTGCCCGACACATTTTTTGAAACTTGTGGAGTAAAGTGAACCTACACTGCGCAAAAGAATTAACGCACATTATGGAAATCTCAAATTTATTCTACAACTGAAGGTTTTTTCAATGATAATCATTTTTATCAGAATTATGCATGCATATGTTATCCACTTTCAACGTTTTTCTTCAATACAGATGTTTTTTCCCAGCAGGAATAAAAAAAGATGAGATTATCAGATTTTGAATGTATTGGCTCCATTCTGAAATCTGTTGTTCTCGATCAATTCTAGTGATCAATAGTTTTTCTTTCGTTTGATTTTCTACACTCGATCGTTATGCAACGCGAAACACGCAATTTGACCCAAGAGGAATGTGCCCAAGCGGTAGTTTTGCGAGAAGAAGGGTGGACATAAACAAGAATTGCAGAAAGGTTTGGAGTTTCCCATACAAGTGTGTCCAGAATGTTGCAGCGATTCAGGGAGACAGGTATGAATGTCCGAAGACTAGGACAGGGTAGCCCACGGGTAAAAACTTCCATTCAAGAACGTTACTTGAGAGTTTCTTCGTTGAGAAAACGGTTTGCAACCGCTCGCCTCCTTCAAAATCAGCTTGAGCAAACTCAGACAATAAGAAATCGCCTCAGAGAATATGATTTAAGGCCTCGTGTCGCGGCAAGAAGCCCCCAGCCCATCGAAGGGCGCGTTTGGATTTTGCGAGAGAGCATATCCATTGGGAAGAGGCTGACTGAGAAAGAGTTCTCTTCACAGATGAGTCTAGATTCTGCCTCTACCATTGTGATCGACGTTCCCTTGTATACAGACGTCCACATGAAAGATATGCTCAGTGCACTCTTTCCCAATCAGCCTCTTCCCAATTGATATGCTCTCTCGCAAAATCCAAACGCTCCCTTCGATGGGCTGGGGTAAGAGCTGGGCCTCTTGCCGCGACGCGAGGCCTTAAATCATATTCTCTGAGGCGATTTCTTATTGTCTGAGTGCTAATTTGCACCCCAAGAGTTAGCTCAAGCTGATTTTGAAGTAGGCGAGCGGTTGCAAACCGTTGTCTCAACGAAGAAACTCTCAAGTAACGTTCTTGAATGGCAGTTGTTACCCGTGGGCTACCCTGTCCTGGTCTTCGGACATTCATACCTGTCTCCCTGAATCGCTGCAACATTCTGGACACACTTGTATGGGAAACTCCAAACCTTTCTGCAATTCTTGTTTATGTCCACCCTTCTTCTCGCAAAACTACCGCTTGGGCACATTCCTCTTGGGTCAAATTGCGTGTTTCGCGTTGCATAGCGATCGAGTGTAGAAAATCAAACGAAAGAAAAACTATTGATCACTAGAATTGATCGAGAACAACTGATTTCAGAATGGAACCAATACATTCAAAATCTGATAATCTCATCTTTTTTTATTCCTACTGGGAAAAAACATCTGTAATGAAAAAAACCGTTGAAAGTGGATAACATATGAATGCATAATTCTGATAAAAATTATTATCACCGAGAACACCTTCAGTTGTAGAATAAATTTGAGATTTCCATAATGTGCTTTAATTCTTTTGCGCAGTGTATAAAAGAAAAAAATCCACACGAAAAATTTTCGACCATAAAATTATATTAGGTGGGTTTGAGTTCTTAATAACCACTAACATAAATATCGATAATGGAAAGATTCATCTACCCAAAAATTAAATTAAGCTTGGTACTGCAACCTTTAATTAAATACAAGCTTCAGCGATCAGGTAGGCTATTAACGGTTGGATAAAATTCCCTATACTGGGTCTGTAATATTCTGACAAATTGACCTAATTTCTCGAGAATTTATCGACGGTGGCGTCATCTGCTTCGAGAATCATTTTCGCGAAACTGCTTTTGTCCTACTATATAATTTTATACAATGGTTGCAGATTAAAATTTTTCATCTTCTCCTCGTCTTATAAAGTACAGGAGCTGAATTAACTGAGCCAAGTTATCTGAAAAATGAAGTTGTGAAAATCGATGTTCACACTTCCTCCGACTCTCCATTTTCTATGGAGATCCCAACTGCAAAGTGAGAATGAAGTTAACTGAGTTAATTGCTATTGATTGATTTATTCTCAATTTAGAATTTGCTGGCTGTTTCATTTTACTTATTTCCTAATTGATTCTATATGAAGGAGTTTTTCCGATGTACAGGGTGTACCGTAATAATAGGATAATATTTAAGGGTGAAAAATTCGAACCAAGAATTATTCGATTATTTTTCAAATAATTACTATCTTGCCCTGAAAGAACATTCATATATTGATGTGAGATAATAAAAATGTTATCTTTCGATATGAATAATGTATATTTTGTCAAGGAACGATTATCAAATAAGGTAAATGAGATGCAATTAGTTTATTTCATTTGAAATTGAAAATTAGGTCTTAAAGGCTGTTGATAACACTAATGTAAAAATGACGGCGATTCAAGGCTATATCGTTGTTCTATATAGTGAAATTTAAAGTACATATTTTCATAAATTGATGTGAGTACAAATATATTTAATCCATATGTTATAAAGGGTGTTTTTTCATCTGCATAAGAAATTTCGATGGTTGTTGTCTATGGTTTGACAGTTGAGATTGTCAAACTGCGTTGACATTTCTGTTCAGTACGGTTAGGAAATTCATCATGAAGGGTTTAACGACCGAACAACACTTGCAAATTGTAGAAGTTTACTTTGAAAATAATGAATCTGTCCGCGAGTTCCATAGAGTACTTCGTCCATTTCATGGTCAATACAATCGGTCTTGTAAGGAAGCAATTAGTGCAGTTATTAATCGTTTTTGCACTAATTTCACTCTTCTCGATTCAAAACCATCAACAAGATAACTAAATGTGCGTACTGAAGAGAATATTGCTTCTGTAGCTCGAAGTATTGAAGACGCCGAAATATCGATACGTCGCCGTTCTCGACTGGTTGGCCTTTGACCTTCTACTACTCGGATAATTTTACGTAAGGCTTATGGGCCTATTTTTATAGGCGAAAGTGCAACGTAAACGATGTTCATTTGGCTTTAATTCTTGCACGAGCTCTATTTTTATAGAGCTCGTGCAATTTGAAACTGCCTTAAGATGAGCATTTTTAGAATTGTGTGATATGGTTCTGCAACCGTAGCCGTGGCGGCCATTTGACTGATATCGTTTTCCATCGTTAAGGGCATACCTTCCCCTTTACAATGAAATAAATCCATTCATTTCTCTTGAAATATACTCGTTTTTTTAAGTTACAATGAATCCTCTTATTACAAAAACCTTTATTCTGATTTTTTATTGCCAGATTTTAATTATTTCAGAAGATCACTTTGAGTACAATAAATGTAATTGGATAATAAGTAATATATTGTGTTTCATTCTCCAGTAAGTCCTTGCACTTTATCGACTCCATAATATTATGGTATATTCCACTCCTGTTTAGTATGATCTATTTGAATAATATTTTTCTTTGTATAAAGAAAATTGGATTATTTACACCTTTTATTATTAGAAAACGGTTTAACCGATTTTTATGAGCTTCATTATGTGCCCTCGCCACAAATAGCTGAATATCAACATAAAAGAAACTATTTTGATCAATTAATAATGTAGTTGAAATAATAGCCTGAAATAATTCAATTGTGTCCAAAATCAAAACAGTACGAGAAAAAAGATCAATTGCAATATATTTCTTAAGAATGAAATGAATATGGACCCACCAAAAGAAACTCAGTTACTTCATTCCCTTCGAAATCTATGGTAGCTCGACTTAAAAAAAATGCACTGATTATCAAATGATTTTTCAGCAGAAAATAAAATGAACACTAACGCATATTCATATGATTTTAATATTTGAATCTGTGTGGAGATTGTTCATTGAACTTGTATTATGACATTTAACCTTTCTTGTCTAGGATAAATTTTTCTCATTTCAGCAACGTTTTACACTTATTGTGATCACATATATGTATATTGTACAATATTCGCAAGATAATTTCATCTTCATAATATTTTCATTTCATAACGACTTTTCTCTTCTATCTGCAGGTTTCTAGTCTAACATTAAAATCGCTTGAGGGCGCAACTTCTGCTGATCTAGCTGAAATAGAACAAATTGTGAAGGAACGAATGGTGCGGCTTAAAAAATTTCTTCTACGCACATTTTGAAACTAGCATGACCCCTTCAGATCCAATAAATAAGCATGTTGCTTTCTATATTTTATTTTATTTTTGCACTTTTTTCACTTTACATATCGTTTTATGTATATTTTTATTTTATGTGTTTTGTAGCTTTGTTATTCTGTTCATCTTCTGTTGGTATTTATCACTTTGCATCCACTTCTTGCAATCATCTGAATGCAGCACTGAGTTTTCTTTACCGTGTTAAAAATTTGACGTTTGAAAAAAATTCTGTTAACAGGAAATGATGCATCACCCCGTCAAAATAATATGTGCTTCTGCATCCCTTCAGATTAATAATACACATTATGTTTATCTGATTAAGATATGTACAAAGAATTATGTAGACGTTGGTTGGAGATTTCTCAAAGTGACTTGAGAAATATAAGATTAGAAGTGGTTTATTCATTTCAGTCATTTAAATTAGTGTTCCAGGTTCAGCATTCAAAATATCGAAATGGCTCTTTGATGAAATGATTTATTGATAAATGACTATCGGCATTTTACTACATAGCCTATACTCACGTTTCTGCGATATGTTGATTTGCAGATCTTCAAGCTCTACTTCTGCTTAGAGTTGAACCTTCGAGTGATTTCCTTAGTTAATCAATAAATGAATGAGCAAAGAAAGTTTTTATAATTAACATCTAGATTTCTCAAGTCACATTTTGTAGAATTTGTTCCCCTTTTTCGTTTTGAAATACTCTAATATTCTGATTTTAGGAGCAACATTCGGAGAATGCCCTATTTCGTGATTCCAAATCGAGTGAGGCCTCTGCAGAACACCCGACAAAACAAGAAGAACTGTCAACTGCGCAATACTCATCCAATGAGGCTTCAGCTTTGGCATTCAGTGGAGACGAAAGCGATAATAAGCCTATAGAAGACAATTCGCTGGATAATTGCAAAAAAATCGACAGTTTCTTGAGGAAAAGGGAATTCGTGTTGAAGGAATTAGTCGACACAGAGGAAGCTTATGTTAGAGATTTGTCATTGATAGTAGATGGATATATGAAAACGATGAAGGATTCTGAATGTGAACTACAAATGCCTGAAGATTTGGCAGAGGGAAAGCACAAAATGGTCTTTGGAAATATAGAAGCCATCTATGATTGGCACAAGGAGTAAGTTATTCTCCTCTTCTTCAGTCGACTTTGAAAATCAGTCATAACAGTTTGATAGTTGTCTATATTTGCGACAGTTTTATTTTTTTACCGCTTCTGACAGGTCTCACAGACCCCTAGCCTAGTTAAAATAAGAAACTTCAAACAATCATGATGTACAACTTGATATCAATTTCTGCATTTTCCAAAATGAATTTCGATGAAAGTAAGTTTATAATTTAATTTTTTTTTCAGCGTATTCCTTATAGCAATAAGAAAAGCTATTAAAAATCCGACAGAATTAGCCCAATTATTCAAACGTTACCAAAGGAAGTTACATATGTACGTTGTATATTGCAAAAACAAACCAGTATCAGAATACATTGTATCAGAATACCTTGACACTTACTTCGAAGAACTCAGAGTGAAATTGGGGCAGAAGTTACAACTTTGTGATTTGCTCATCAAACCTGTCCAGAGAATTATGAAATATCAATTGATGCTGAAAGATATACTCAAATATACAGAAAGAGCTGGGTTAGCAGCCGAAACGGAACAATTGAAAATGGCTTATGAAATAATGGTTATTGTCCCAAAAGAAGCTAATGATATGATGGATGTTGGCAGACTGCAGGGTTTTGATGTGAGTATCACTGAAATTGATTGTGTATTCTCTAAGAGGAGGAGATTTTGAGTTATTAGTGCAATTAATGCGCTCGTATGATCTATTAGACGATTAAATATTTAAGAGAGTTTGAAAATTTCGGTATTTATGCTTGCACAGGTTCTTTCATTACTAATTGGAGATATTTCTACACAAAAGCGCAAAACATGCAGATTTAATCATCACGAATATTCAGATAAAACACTCTGTAATTCAGAGAGGAGATCCAGGCTAATTTTTTCATTTTATTTTATTTTGAGCTCTGTAGTTAGAATATTTCTAATTATTAGTAATGAAATACCCTGTATATTTCGATATTCATTATTGGGCAGGTATAGAGGACAAGTGAGCAGGGTAAGGTACCAGCAATGAGGGAATTAGGAATCGGAGAGCTTGGTCCTTTCTGACTACATACCATCGAGCGGGCCTTCCCAGAGAGATGATAAAAAAAATCTAACAAGGAGATAACTTTCACTATAGTTAAATAGAAAAGAAGATTGGGAAAGGGTGTCCACATTCCCAGCTTTCAAAAAGAATACCATCAAAAGGTACAAATAAATGTGATATAGCGATACATTTTCACATTCAGGCTGCAATCAAAACATTGTGAGCTCTCATCACATCGATTCTAAGATGGTATTGGAGTGCTGAAGAAAACTCAATGAAATAAGCAAGAATACTAAGGTCTGTTTAGTCTGAGTTCCCGGACGCTTAGGAATTAAAGGACCAACACACTTGCCAGAAACAGAGCACCCTATTTTCATTGGCCCAGAATCTTTTTTTGGTATAGATGAAAGTACCTACAAGAAAGAGTTTCAGGAGAAGGAAAAACCGAAAATTGCAAGATCTAAGAAGTATCTAGATCTTAGCAAGAATATGCTACATCTCACTGGATTCCTTACAGAATATTGCCACCCCAGGAAGCGTCTTATGAAAATAGCTGCTTTCCAGTCAGGTGCGTGTCACCCCGGGGCTCGGCGCACTAGAGCATCGAGCCCTTGCTATGAGTGGAACGCGCCAAAACGAAACTGTCAAGTTCAACGTAAACAAACCAGCTGTCTCGTACTTTATGCTAAGTAACGGTCTTCTTTCTCTCTCACACCTGTCAGGGCTCGAAGCCCGGCAAATGCGGGGGGTGCTTCAGGGGAAAGGGGAAGGTAACGCGAGGGCTCGACGCCTTGTTTCCTGGAACACTACAAGTACGCTTCGGAGCTGTACCGAGGAGCTCCTGACGTTGGCTGGAAAGCACCTAATGAGTCTAACAGAAAACGACGAGTGCAGATTCTGCGGGAAGGAGATAGAAAGTCCGGATCACCTGGTGATGGAATGACTCGTCATCGCTAGTCAACTTAAAATATTTTTCGAACAAGGGACTTGTAGTAGTGAGGAAATAACCTCCTTGAAGCCATCCTGGATTCTAGAGTTCATTAGAACCCTGGTATTGGAGAGCGAACTGTAGACTACGACGACTAATGGCGAGAACAGCTCTGATGGGGGGGGGGGGTAAAATAGACCATAAGGTCACGGTGCATTGAAACCCCTCTTAAATCTAAATTTAAAAGTAATATTCCTTCTTGGATATTATTTTTGGTGTCTGTTCTTTGGTTTTAAATGTCTCTACTTGATGATTATGTGAGCCGAAAGGCATTACAATTACTCATGCCTACCGAAGTTATAGGCGGAACGTCGGGTGAAAACCAACTAGACCACAGCAATATAGCTCGCAATTTTATAAATCTGCTGAATACAAATTCCTCTCATTACAAGATATTGTGTTGATCAGAAAATAATGAGTAAAGTCTAGTGGCCCTGGGATCTCGTGTTATTAGATTTTCAAGTTTTATGCTACAAAATTGTAAACCGTGGAAAAATACCGAAAGGTTTGAAAATAATTTTTCCTTCGAATAATCTCAAAGGTTTACCATATTTGTTGATTTGTTGCTGTATAATGGTTATTTTACTTCATTCTGTTCTTTTTTTGAGTATTTTCTTTATTTTCAGGGTAAAATAACGGCTCAAGGTAAACTACTTCTTCACGGTACTGTCACTTGTTCCGATTTGCCAGGATCAAACAACTCAAATATTGGAAAAAATAAGGAACTTCAAGTTTTTCTATTCGAACAAAGCATCATTTTCTCAGATATTGTTGGAAAGAAGACACAATTCACAAGTCCACAGTATATATACAGAGCTCATATCCAGGTAAATACAACAAATATTTTCCATCTCTTTATTGCTTAGGTAATGTTTTTATGCTGAAGTTTGTTTTTAAAATTTTGTATTTTAATATCAAAAGTACTTCTAAAAACAGAAACGATAGATACATGAAAATTTTCAAATGACTCCAAAATTACGGATATTCAAACTTGAAATTGATGAACAACGTGAATATGGATGATTTCTTCACATATATGTTTACCAATCAGCTTGCTGCCGCTGAACTCATCATAAACTAGGCATGTTCAAAATTTGAATAAACATGGAGCACCTCGAAAAAAAATTACCTTTTTAATTTTGCATTACTTACATTTGTTGCAATTTCTGTATCTCGACTTTCCATTGAAAAAATGCTATAATGACCTTAATGAATTAAAAAAAGAATCAAATGAAAAAAAGAAAGGAATGAAATCGACGCATTTTAAGAGTTGAGGTTATACAACTGTCTCGACGGAGAAGATATAACGCTTTTTCACTACGTGAGGGTTTCTGCCAGTTTTCTCCCATTGGAAGCAGCGTTCCAAAAATATCTTATAATTTCATTAAAAAGTGTTTTCCAATATGAGGTTTAATTTTGAATAGCCAGCTATCTGGACAGCTGTCATCTTTTAATATTTGACAAGTAAAAACTACGCCATTACTATAAATGGAAAGATACGCGCTTCAACAACGCATTGAAATTCACTTTAAAAATGGAGAAAATGTTGCAGTTACAGTTTGCAAAACTAAAGCAATTTTGGGTAATCGTGAAGCACCTTCCGACAGGTAATAGTGAAACTGATGGAAAAATTTGAGCTGTTGAGACAAGTTAGTGATGTGAAGTATCGAAACAATGTGCTTCGTTAAAGAACAACTGAAAATATTCCTGCTTAGAATTTCCTGGACGTGTTATTTCACAAAGAGGTGATCAATATTGGCCACCAAGATCTTGTGATTTAACACCTTTAGACTTTTTCGTTGGGACACGTGAAAGATAGGGTCTATGTCAATGCTCCACAATCGATTCAAGACCTTAAAGATAAAATTCATTAAGTTGGGACATACAGCCGCTAATGTGCGAATTGGTCATGAAAAATTTCACGAAAAGGATATGGTGATGCAACCCTATAATAATAATGATAATATTAATAACAGTGTTTATTTCAAATCACTCTATGTTACAACACAAAAAGAAATGAAATAGTGTCAGGTGCTAAAGATTTTAGTTATCTACACCATAATCTTTTAATGTGTTTGGTTCCAAATCAACCAAAATTTTGTACAATTTCTTTTTGAATCGTTTATGGTTCTCTATTTTCTGTATGCTAGGTGGTAAATTATTATAGAGTTTTATGCATCTATATTCCAATTGGACTACCTCGGTAGTACAGTGGACTGAGAAGTTGGCTGTGGTGCCGAAGGTACCGGGTTCGAATCCTGGCTAGGTCATGGTTGTTGTGTATGTCTGGTGGGGGTTTATGAGTTTGATATAGTAAATATGAAATGTTCGCTGAGTAGATGGCCTTAGTAGCCAAGCACATATAAAGGAAAAAAAAAAATATTCCAATTGTTTCTGTGATGTTGTTAACCTACATTTTGGATACATATATTCCTGCGTTCTTGTCTCATATCTGCTCTTAGTATACATGTATTTACTGAAGAGATCCTTGTTTTTATGGAAAAATAAAAGGCATTCTTTGATATAGATGGCATATATCGTTAGAATTTTTTTTTGCCGGAAAATTCCTCTACATGTTTCATTGAACTTTCTATTAAATAATATTCTTATCGCTTTCTTCTGTAGAGGGAATAAAGACAATACATTCCCTGAGCCATAAAAACATAAGCCAAAATGAAGTTTGGATTCTATTGTTGCATGGTACACTGTCTTTAATACACTTCCCCTTAGATATCTCGATGTTATTCTGAAGGCATAAATTGACGATTCCAGCTTTTTCCCAAGTTCTATTATACAATATTTCCAATTTAGTTGTTCATCAATGTAGACACCTAAAAATTTAGAGTATGGTGAGAGTTTTGACTCTTCACTTCCAATTAACATTTTTCCTGGGGCTTGTATATTAGAGTTTGTGGGACTGAATAGGGTTATTTTCGTTTTGGAGCTATTCAAAATCAGGTTATTATCGTCCATCCATTCCCTAGTGTGTCCCATTATTTCATTTACTAATTGCTTGAGATCAGGCCAAAGAGATTGTATTACCAGAAGGTTGGTATCATCAACTATTACTATACTATTACTTTATTTAGGCCCCATTCTACTTTTATCCGAAGTCATTCACGTAAACAAGGAAAAACGCCATAGCGGCCATTTGGCTGATATAGTTTTCCATTGTTAATGGCATACCTTCCTCTTTACAATGAAATAAACATAAATTTTTTTATATCAAAATGCAACCCCTTACGGAAAACTCTTTTTTCTATAAATATGATCGGGATCAAATAAGCTGTAACCCATTACAAATAAACAATAACGACTTGAAGCTATTATTGGTAAAGGGGTACAATTCTCAGGATGTATAATCTACCATTACATTCAAAACTTTTACAATAGTTGGATTTATGTTGGAATTCTCATTAAGCAAACTTTTTTCATTTTTATCAACGATTACTTTATTTTATTTTTTTAGGTCAATAAAATGAATTTAGAAGAGAGGGAGGACTGCTTTGTACTTCAATCGACAGATCCTAATAAATCAAATGTAGGTTTTGTATGTCAAGTACCGTTGGAAGTGCTGGATCAATGGGTAACTACAATCAAAAACATACTCCAAACGCAAAAAGATTTCTTGAAGGCTATTCAGAGTCCTATAGCTTATCAAAAGGAACTGACGAAAGAGTTGTGAGTATTCAACAGGCTTACCTACCTGGATCTGGGAATGCTTTGAATCTAACCATAAAGAGCTGGATAGTCCAGTTTGTTAAAATTATTTTCTGCAGTTCTGCTAACCCTTCTAATTCAAACAGGCTTTGCAAAAATAGGAAGAGGAAAGATGTTTCTTGAATATATTATATAATCTTAACTGCAAAAAGTGTTACGAGATTATAATTTAAATTTTGGAAATATTTTATTGAAAATCTATCTCTTATATTGTTTAGATATTAACAATAACATTTTTGAATTACTCGAAAATTGTTTCAATTAGAACAAATGACCTTTAAAAGAAGTTGATAGTTTTTTACATACGAGCTCATCAATATAATCACTCAATAAACATTCATCGTTCCCTAATCTTCAACAAAACTTATATTCAGATTTTGAAGTTTCGAAAGATATAGATTATTGAAAATTAAAACTGTGGAGAGTGAAACATAAAATTTGTTTATAACTTGGAAAGTAGTAAATTTTCTATGAATAAATGAATTATCAATATTTTCTTTCATAATAATAATTTATCCCTGTAAATTTTCAAATATATACAGGGTGTCCCATTTCGAAAGATCCCCTGAAATAACTCTTTGGGAAAAGCCTAGATTAAAAAAATATTCAAATGAAAGTTTCTTAGTTTTCTGGGAGTCTTTGAATGCAGACATGCAATGTGACCAGTGGCGACGCTAGCTTTCAAAAACAGGGGTGGCCAAAATTGACAAATAATTTCATATGAACTGTCAGCCGTTTTCTCGGTTGCTATGGTAATGATCTACTACATTCATTAAAAATTGAGATGCATAGAAAACCTGGTGTGTCTACTTATACCTGTAAAACATTCAGACAAAACGGGAGATTTTTCAGATTTATACCTACTTGATTTCGAAGGATCGCGTTTTTTTCAGATGGCGCATACATCGTTTATATTTGTCATTTCTCTCGAGTCTCGACTCTTGTAAACAAGGGCGTAGATCTTTTTTTTCTTGGGGGGGGATAATCGAAAAAAAATTTTTTGACAACTTTTACTCATATCTGTAATGTTAAAAAAAGAAGTTTGATAACGAAGTTTGAACCAAATTACTCTAAATAATTTTTTTTATTACTAATTCGGTTGTTCTTACCTTATACTGGGTATTCCCAAATTAGAGTTACGAAGGAAAATGAGAAAATACTTGGATTATTTTAAGAAAAAAAAGTTTCATGAATATGAGCACACAAACGATTGCTTTTAATATGCAGGTTGTTTCTAGTGTGTCGTACTTTTTGTGATGCTTATATCAGTTTATCAAATATTTATTAATCTTCGCTACAGATTGGGTAAATAAATACCTAAACTTATAATTAATGCATTCATTAGAGCTTACTAGCTAGATCTTTATAATAATTTGGATTTTCCTGAGGATTACTAGAGATTTTTTCTCGAAATCGATAGCAGATGCGACAAAACTATAACAAACCAAAAAGTGTAGTCCTGGACCAGAGTTTTTTTCTACATTTTTCTGAACTAACAGCTATTCACCAAAATATAGTTTTGGAGGAAGGAAGCAGGCATCCTTCCAGAAAAAATATCACCCTGTAGATTTGCATTCAAAATTAGCATATCACATGGTGAAAACTTCAAACTGGAATATCTATGGCAAATTCAAATTAAATATCTTGTGAAGGGAAGGTTATACCAGAAAAAAACTTAAACCATCTCCAATTTAGGAACACCGTGTAATTACCCCCAGTATCCCCCCATTTCTACGCTCTTGTCGTGAACTTTGAGTATAGAACAATAATATTTTATATTCTATGGTCTGTCATTATATTCCATTCATTTGAGTAAAAATTCGATATGAACTGAATTGTAATTTATTGTAGTGTCTAAAATCAGTATTTCCTTTTTAAACGGCACCAGGCAGATAGAAGGAATTCTAAAATTTTTGAAGAGCGCCCCCTTACAGAGCTCTGGTGAAGCAGAACACCAAAGCAACAGGTGGATCTCCCGAAAAGTCTGAAACAATATCGAATCAGTAAACACACCAGGGATTCTATGCATCTTATTAAAAATATACCTTCCAAGATTTTCATATTCACAATGACACAAACGACGTGATTCTTTTCCGGCCTAGTCCGGGAAGTGCGTACTTTCCGGACTAGGCCGGAAAATGCTACTTTCTCAGAGAAAAATAGTCCGGGAAGTGAGCACTTCCCGGACGGTTGCCGAAAAAATTTCAAAAGTTTCACCATGATCAGCAATGCACAGTTCTATTCTCCACTATCCAATACTAAAGAAAATTGTCTGAAATGACGCAATTATCCAAAATTCATAATTATGTACCAATGCATTTTTTTGCAATGGTGTGGTCATTTCAAAATTCGGCATGTGTCAACTCATGTGTGTGGTTGGAAAGAAATCGGAAATTCAACAAGATTAATATTCTCCAAAGAAAACTGTATATTCCCTATTTTCAAAAATAAACTCGACCTTGACATGACACAAATCAAACTCCAAGATCATATTGAATATCTGCATTCGATGTCCCCTTGAAGACTAAGAATCTTTTTTATTCAGGCTCTTTCCAAGGAATTATTTCAGTGGAGATTTTTAAACGAAACAACCTGTATAGCAACGATAATTAATTGCTAGATTTCTCTTATTATTTCAATTTCATGATTAATTTCCGATTTTGTATGCTTTTTATGAATGCTACCATTCCAAATTTCAAAGTTTCTTCAAATAATTGCAAAAATACCATAAATTTTAAATTCCGTTCATTGAATACATACTATTTGAAACATTTCTACATTCAAACATATTCCATGGATGAACATGGATCATAAAAAGCACTGTTGTGTGCAGGATTCTGATATTATTGTGAAAAAATATCTGGTTCCACTGAAATTGTAATCTTTGAGTTCGATTTCGCAGGTCCTTCGTTTTATTTATTTCAGTAGTATATTCAAGATATGTCCATAACTCATCAAACTGCTTACTTTGGACTTGGTCTTGTGAAATTGTGAATAACCTGTTTTAATTATTGTTATAACCAATATTTCCATATACATTATACATATTGAATGATGACTATGAGGTGATGGGACTTGTGGATGAATTATTCTAATTGATTTTTCATAAAAATTATTGTATGTTATGAAAAATTTGCCACTATTTTGCATATACTTCAATTAAAATACGCTAATCTATTTTTCAAGCTTCTATGTCAACAGATTTTCAAATGAATATTGGCAAATTTTTTCTTCTTTTCAATAGAACACATATCATCCTGCTTTAGTCTAATAAATCTGCTCTCATTATTGTTTGGGATTTGTAACATTTAACAATTGATTCTTCTTGAAATTAAATGTTTATTGATATTTTGAAAAAATTTCACTTACTGTTTAGAAGACAGTTCTGAATTGAGTATATGGAAGTAAATTATGAACCACACCATTATTTTGTTCAAAATTTTGCTCAACACTTTTTCAATATGCTCATGCAAGCTAAAACAATATATTTCTAATGATATAAGCTTTAATCGTATAATCTCCTGGAAATTAGGAAATTTATGAGATATTTGATTTTTAAGTGAACCGAGATTTCTAATACTACAAATAAAAAGCAAGATAATCTTTTTGAAGACTCAATATTTTCAACTAATAGTTTTTTTTCTCGATGAAATTATGATGACCATGTGTAAATAGAATGTGTATGATTGTATATAAATATAACATTACTTATTGGTGAAAAATGAAATACAAATTTTCAATAGAATAAAAAAACTAAAAGAATGATGCGGCTTTTTACTAACACACATCCTCATTTTGAAATTTAATAAGTTAAGTTTAGCAAAGATGGATTTCAGGTAAAATTAAAATTTCATTACTGGAGTAAATTTGGATTTTTAGCAAATGAAGTTGGAGTCAATTTTATATTTTTGGTTTCTAACTATATCATGGATTCCCTAAAAAATTTTCATTAGACATACAATTTTGAAAAAAAAAAATTTTTAATTGCAGTATATAGCATTTGGTTCTTTCATGGAATCAAGATCTATGCTTACTTTGCGTACAAATTACGTCAATCTATTCCTAGTTTTATTAGCTTTCAGTTATTAGACCACCGGCAGAAGTCTATTCTTCTGACCGAAACCCCTCTAATGTGTGCATTTTGAACCATACTTCACAATGCATAAAATTAAGATTATCCACCACTGCTCTCGTTGAATCTGCGAGATGTATTTCATCTAAAAATTGCTGCTAAAATTTGTTGAACTGTAGATGTTCGGTTTACCAGAGTCACTTTGACTTTGCTGAATTCATCTTGATTCTTGAATATGTCGTACTAAACACATTCCAATGAGGAACACGACGATTAGGGAATCAAACTGCGTACTGATTTGAATAAAGCCTTTTTATGACCTCCTTCGTGCTGCTGAGGCATTCCCAACACACAACTGGTTACATTATAAAATATCCGTATACTTTTGGTTTTCAAAAGCAGCCATCAGAAAATAAATACTTTTCAAACGTAAGGTATTTCTCCGTACTAATTACATGCAACTCGATGACATTTGTATCATTTGTTGGATTTTTTGTCCAATCCTTTGAAAAAGTTACAACACCTTTTTAGAAAGCTAATAAAACAAGGAATTGATGTAAGTAACTGTACAACCAGTTCCCTGAGGTTTTTTCGAGTAACACACTACTGATTTGGAGAAAATTTCCAAAACAAGTGTTGTGGCCACTTAAAATCAATTCCTAAGATTGTTTGAGTTTTAGGCGGACATTCTCCATTCTTAAGTGAACCCTCATTTTTAAACTTTCAAGAAAGCATACTTAAGTTGAATCTTCACAGAATAATAGTTTTCACACCATTAATTCTTTTCCGAAACAACTCAGATATTTTCCGAGAATTCGAAAAGCCGCCATAGCTCAGTAGGCATCCACATTTGACCTCCCATTTGTTGCATATTATGACCCCTAGTATGACCTCTTCAAAAAATCTCATCATATTTCAAAACGCCCTGTATATTTTTGGCAATACAAATGCATATCATACTGCATTGAAAATATTCCAAATGTCATAAAAAACAGTAAGAAAGAAAAGACTCCTTTCTCTTTATCTTTATTTTCCATTTCACCTATTTCTAACCATTTTTTATTTGTTCCTTTAATTTTTTTTTGTTTTGTTTCTCCCTGAAGCAGTACAAGTTCGGATCTAACCACCATGTGGGATCCGACTTATCGAAAGGTAGTGACAAGTAATTCATCTTCTGCACCGTCTGGTTCATCAAGTAAACCGGCACGAAAGACAATTCATAAGGCGAATACTGTCGGAATACCAGATCATAGTGAACTCAATGACAGTTGTGATAAATCTCCAACTCCCACTAAGGCCAGAAGTGGACGGATATTTGAAGGCTTTGGATTCAAGCATTCGCTCAGATCCAAGCATAAAAGTGAACCTTTAAACTTAGAATCGCCAAAAGACAGTAAGGGTGAAGTGCATCGAAGGTGGTCAGAGACTAACCAGCCATCGGTAAGGTTATTTTCATTGTATGAGTAATTTTTTATGGAGGTAGAATACTAGTAGAATTTTCATCATAATTTATGAGATTTCGATGGATACTTTTCTGAAATGAATCTGTTAATTTTTTGCAAGACTTCTGTCTAAGGTATTTTCATACTGTTTAATGTTCTTTAGTGCATCTTTTGATGTTAATTTCGTTATTCAAGCTTAGGCTCAATATGTGCTTTATGTGCGGTGAAATGTAATGCTCAAAAGCAATATTCCGGAAATTCATTATTTCCAATCATTGTTCTGACATCACTTACGTTTCCGATATCAATAGAAATTAAAATACCTCTTGTATTATTACAGACTTGCATTTAATTTGGATTGACTCAAAGTTTTTTGAAAACTTTTATCCACATATTCTATTATATTCATCTACATGGTTTTCCAATAAGAGATTCCATTTTGATATTAAATAAAACGACTATATTTCAAGAGAAATGAATGTTTATTTCATTGTAAAGACGAAGGTATGCCATTTACGATCAGTCAAATGACCGCCACGGCTATGGTTGCAGCACCACATCCTTTTCATGAAATTTTCAATGACCAATTCGCACATTTGAGGCTGTATGTCTTCGATAACTTCACCAATTCCATTTTTAGAGTCTTGAATCGATTGTGGAGCATAGGCATAGGCCTTATGTTTCAGTTTCACATGACTAGAAGAAAAAAGTTTTTAAATATTAAATCACAAGATCTCGTTGACAATTCTGAGAAATAACACAACCAGTAAATTTTTCCTTTAAAATTGAGATTGTTTCGTTGCTTATGTGGCACGTAGCGCTGTCTTGTTGAAAATAAACGTCGTCCATTACAATATCTTCCAATCCCGGCCTTAAAAAAATCATTAATCATAGGTCGGTAGCCCAAGATCGACGAGGAAACGACAAACTTGGATTTTCGTCAACACTACAGGCTACAGCAGTAATATTCGCGGTTGTTTAGTCACGCACACGGTTTCGATTGTTCACATCATTAACTTGTTCCAACAACTCAAATTTTTCTATCAGGTTCGTGTCGGCTGAAAAGGTGCTTCAGTTTTTCGAACTGTGACTACAACATTTTCACTATTTTTGTAGTGAATTTTAACAATTTCAAAACGTTGTTGAAGCGTGTATTATTTCTCCTTGAATAGTAGTTTGAGTTGTGAAAAGTGACAGTTGCCCAGATAGCAGGTTATTCAAAATGTAACTTCTTATTGGAAAACCGTTTAGACCTGCATATATTTTTGAATTGATCACTAGGATAGATATCTTGAATTATTAGCCTTGCATCACGAATGATTTACTGATATTTCAAGGCCCGGTACTTTCACCTTCAGTTAACTAAATTTATCTGCTGGTGTGGCCAGCTAGGCGCTGCCAAAAATGCGTTGCTATTCATTTTGCTCTCACTATGTATGGTCGATAAACGTCGCTGAGATAGTACCCCTGTTCATTGGGTAACTGTACATCAAAAGATAGCCAATATGAAATTGACTATCTGAAAAGAAACTTTTTAGATGCTTTCAACGACTCAATGGTGACCAAATACCAATAGTCGAGCAATAATGATACCTCGTGATAGGTATTGGAGTGTTTCATTGCAGGGAACCACAACAATTAAGGCTATTCAGTGGTCCCTGCCTTGTACTCCTCACATATAGGAGTCATATCTTCGCCTTGTGATTTATTCTCGGGGTCTACATAAGGGGCGTTATTTACTCCCAATAACCTCCCACTCTAACAGAATGGAAAGCTGCAAATAGAGATGAGATTGTCAGAATCGACAGTGTTGTTTAGCCGATTTATGGAAGATTTGATCCTATGAGTAGAAATGTGCATTCATTAGAATGACCGCCACCTAACCTAAAGTTCGTTACCGACAGGTATCAACTAGAGGATTCACAATAAATCTTTCAGATCACACGCAATACGCATAATCTAATCTTATTATTTTTTTCTTTGGAAAATTCTGGTAGAGGATAGTTGGCAACTAATTTCACACCATCACATAAATTTTGTTTAGAAAAGTATCGGGCCTAAGCATGCTTGAAATTGTACTATAGATCTGATTCTTGTGTTTAACTGTATTTATATATTTGCACGTTTTTTTCCACATAGGTATCCTAAAAGAGCTTGGGAACAGAATAATTAACCAATAGATATATGAATGCTGTGATCATGAATTTAACTTACCATTAGAATGGAGTATTTCTATGCACGAACCACTGCAGTATATTAGGAATTATTGTATTAAATATGTTTAAGTTAGGGTTAATGTGTCTGCCATAAAAATAAATAAGACAATTTGGTTTACAGTAGGATTGACTGGATACTCTTAAAGAACGGTGAGCATGAATATTAGAGCCAATAACGATCCACCTAGCTACACATCATGCACAAATCATTATCTTTAGACCATTCAAATGCACCTTAATCATTGATAATAATCAATTTTGACGGTTTTGATTCATCTCACACATACTGAACATTGGCTAAGAGAAATATTTCAGATCTCAAAGCAACTACTCCCTAATTTTCACGGAGTTCAAAGTGTGACTTTCATTTTTTGGTACCGTTACTTCAATTTTCGAGAATAATTTTAGTTCCTATAATGGAGATCATTTGTAAAATGAAAAATATATACGTAATTGATTGATTTTAGTTCGAATGGGTAGAACACTTAGTAATTACATCCTGGATATTCTACAAATTTGAATCCAGTTATTGGTAGACATATTATATGACTACTGCATTCACTAACAGCATGAAACTATAGACTTGAACATTAATTTCAAATAGAACATTATTCACAGTACTACCATTCTGGAAATTCACATAAACATTATTACTGTTCTAACTTCCATATTGAATTATTTTTCAAATGGAGTCAAAACTTGATTTTGAAAACGTAAAGTTTCGAAGATGCAATGTGTTGATCATATCTTGAATGAAAAAAGCATCGCAATATTGTTTTTTTAGCGAACGTTCGATCCAGACTGGAGGTCTTGACCTGATGATCCGTCGCAGCGTGAGTATTCTAGGAAAACCGAAGATCTGCAAACCGGTAGTTCTGATCGACAGATCGCCGGTACGTAAGAAGGCACCTTCATTTACAATCATGGAACTATAAAGACCTAGTAATTTTTGGGGACCTTTCGGTCAAAACTGTTGTTTTGTAGGTCTTCGTCTTTTTGAGACTGCTCACATATCAGGACTTGTCGAAGAGAAAGCTTATTTTGTAGTTCTTCAATTCCCCCTTGAAACTCTGGCTGCGGCAATTGTCAGTTCGAGATCTTCAGTCTGAATCAGTCCTTATTTTCAATATATATGGTTCGCTGCATTCGCTTGAATTCTATCAAGTAATTATTGACAGAAAAGTTGCTTCAGATATCCCCATAAAAAAAATCTTAACGGATTGAGATACGATAAATGAAGTGGTCATGGCATTGGTCTCCCTTGGCCTTTCCATTCATTCGATAATTTTTATTTAACTCAGCAACTACTTTTCACTCTGTGGTACACCATCGTGCTGATGCCACATAATTCAAACAATGTTGAGCCCTAGATTATTGATGAAGTCAAAAAGGTTGTGCTCCAAAAACCTGCATTTAAACGATCATTTACAACATTTACTGGCTTCAACTCATTGTGGAAAATCTCAGCCCAAACGTAGACACCAAAATGTTCATGATGATTATTGTTGATACCGTCCTTAGAAAACAAGTGTCGTAGCATGTAAAGCTTGTAGATTTTGTTTATGAAATGCATGGAACCTTTCTCTTTTCAAGACAAGCCCCACGAAATTTGTTGATAAATGAAGAGCTATAATCCGAACACTAATCTAAGTGTTAAAAAAGACAGCTTTTAGTACATTTTCTACACTCACCTCAGTTGGCTGAATGGCTTTCTTTGGAGTGGATTGTCTGTTTTTGGATGTTTTCGGAATGATGTACCAAATACTGTGTGAGCAAGTTGGTTTCTATTTGGATACTTTCTTCAGTATTCTCGAGCTTCTCTTCTGGAGTTTTCGTTAGAATACCAATATTCAAACACAATATCTATAGGCTACTGAGTTATGAAATAATGCTCTGTTATTCAATACGTACACCAAGTATCAAATGAATGAAAAAACACTAGTTGCCATATCAACATGAAAATAATTTTCCTAAAATTCTTGTAACTTCTAATCGAAAATGAATCGGTCTTATGTTTATAGAAAAGCAAATTTTCAGAATGAGCACAGCTATCATCATTTGCCAAAGTTTGTCTTAGAACTTGTAGTGCACTTTGCTTAATGGAATCCACTGATATATACTGGAATTCACGGCGCCTTTGTTACAGTTGATATTATTCAAATAAAAGACATGATTAAAAATTGAGATTGATTAAATTCATATGGAAAAGTGAATTGTATCTGAGAAACCTGTATTACTTTTGGCGATTTTTTCTTGAGGCCAATAAGAAGATTTCTCTCTGGCTATTACGGTGATTCATCCCGAGATCACTGGTGGAATTTTCAATTTGGCAACCCAGTGATCTCTGTGCAATACACCTTTCCACTAACGTGAGGAGGTGCCATTACTGTAATGTGCGTAATGCGGCAAGCACTATAAACTCTCCAGATCCGCACTAAAGTGTGGCGCGAAGCACATAACGCCACCTCTCGAGCAGAGTAACTACATACCTAAAAACATAGGTAGGCACTTTAAAATTCGTATAGTTATTTCATTAATAAATGTTTTTGACACCTTGCATCTCCGGAATATTGAGTTTTCTCTAATTTTTTTTTTATTTTGGGGTTATCAACGTTTCATACCTTCTTTCACTAATAGTTCATTTTTTTCTCGACAGTCCGACATAACTTTAATGTCGCCCGGTAGTCAGGCACGCTTGGTTTGCGAATGGCCCGAACTGGCACTAGGGGACATCGTGACCGTAATCAAGCACGACCAAACCCAGGGTTATCTCGTAAGGACAAACTCCCACCTGGAAGAGATATGGGTTCCGGCCCACGTCCTATCCGCCTATAACCGCAGACCCTGGTCCTTCAAGTTCAAGAAACCGGGCCGTAGATCTCAAGAGAACTCCCTGCAAGAACCCTCGATCGCCGAAAATCCTCTACCGGAATTCATCGAACCCCTGAGGGACGCCAACGCGCACACCGGCTCCGAGGTCACCCTCAGATGTCGCATACGTCACCACGGACGCGCCACCAAGATATGCTGGAGGAAGATGGAACCGGAAGTGGTAGTGTTGCAAACGGCCAAACTGCACACGAGCCAGAGCGAGGAAGGCTTGGCCGTGCTGACAATCGAGAACGTTAAAAAGACTGATTCGGGGAAGTACTCGGTGATTATTTCCAACGACCACGGCTGCGCGGAAAGCTGCTCCATTCTGAGCGTGGCCGAGTCGTTCACCCCCCTCCAAGAACCCTCGGTCCAGGTGGTGTCTTGCTCCAGCGTCCACCTGAGGTGGGAAAGTACGGCCTACGATAAGTTCTACCTGGAATACTGCAGGTTGGGTTCGGGAGAGTGGCTTCCAATCAACGGCGGCAGGTTGATCGAAACGAAATCCTACACGATCGAGAATTTGTCGCCGGGCGAAACGTACAGTTTTAGGATAATCGCGGCGCAGAACAAACTGATAAGTCTGCCCAGCGTGGCGGTAACGCTGCCGGTCGCCGACAATCTGAGATGGCAGCAGGAGCAGTTCAAGAGGAGGTACGTGGAGTTGGAAGAGTTGGACAGGGGTAGGTTTTCCGTGGTGAAGAGGGCGAAAGACAGGGGGACGCAGGTCGAGGTGGCGTTGAAGCAGGTGATAAGAAGGAAACAGTCTCATAATATAACGCAAGCGGAGTACTCTCTATTGGCCGGAATCCAACATGGCAATATTATAAGGGGTTTAGCCCTGTTCGACAACGCTCCCCATCCGGGGATAGATACTATAGTATTAGAATTGTGAGTACCCTTTTAGTTTTTTTTTAAATTAATTCCTGATACGAGGATTGCTGCGTAAGTCTTGAGATGTATCCACACCAGTTTGAATATGCGAAATGTTCATCATGTTCATCCCGAAGTTTGTCATTTTTAAGTGTAATAGTCGTCAACGTTTTGTCACACCATTGCTCTTTGTCTTGTTTACAAGTGCTTGAATCTTCGTCAAAAAATAGATTTGAATCGTGGATATTTTTGCTCAACAGAAATGTTGAAAACATTTGATTTTGGAGTTTCAACAGTTGTCTTTAAAATCGAGATAGGAGATAAATCATTTGAGCGCTAAACCGAACAACAATCATATGTATAGATCTTTCAAAATGAGACCAATGAGTTTTTCGTACATCAAGCACTTAGAACCAAATGTTTCTTGTTTCTACCCCTTGGTTCTCACGATGTTCTCTGAATATTACAGGATATTTCTTTTCGTAAGAACTAGAATATTAAAAATGTGGCCATCATGCTATTAGAGCAACGTAGGCTGATCAATTCTGAATTGTACAATACCATTGGTTCACCAAATGTATTGGAAAATAAGAGAAATGCAAATTTAATGGTATTTTTTTGTTATCAGATGACAACATCGTTATCGAAACTTTTGTTGAACGTTTGTTGAGATTCTGTTGATTAGAGTGTGATTACTATAACTTGAGTAGAACGATGAACTAGAACAATTTCTTCAGATCAAACAGAAAATCCGCTAGATGTTTTCAATTCACATGTTTTAGAGGTAGCTCAATCAAGAACAAAGTACCTCATAAATTGATTCAAGCGCTTGTAAAAGCCTATTAATCTTCATGGAGAATATTATGAACAACACTAAATCAATTTTCGGATTTTGAGTATAGATTTTCACTTTTCTCAAAACTGAGTAGCAATCCTTGTAACCCTTATGATTTGAGCCACTAAGTTATGCAACATGCCACATGAAACCAATAATAACATTGCCTTAGCGGCGTCAGTGAAAGAGTACATTTTTTATTATAAGAAATTATAAATTAAATAAATTCGAGAAGAATAATTCAAAACATTTTTTAATTTATTTTTTATTTTACTTTCAAATCTCAATACTGTGGACTCAAAGCATTCAAAACTCCTATTTCATGAGCAGTTTTAGAGGAAGATTCACTAAGAATAACTTAATAAAGATAAACAGAATCTATTCATTGAGTTAGATATTGATGCTTTTATTTCATGAAGTGATGGAATCCACAAGCTATAAAATAGTTCAAAAGCTTGAAATGAATATAAAATTTTAACTTTCTTATATTTTGCAGAGTGAAAGGTCCATACCTTTTCACCTACCTAGCGGAAAAAGACAATTACTGTGAAAGTGAAGCAAAAAGTTATGCGAAACAAATGATTGCTGCCTTATCCTGGTTGCATAAGAAGGATATATCGCATTTAGACATTAAGGTTTGTATTATTTCTCCCAAAATATAATATAATTTCTTCAATAACTCTTTTTTATGGGTACATAATAATAAAAATAATACTGAAACTGTAAAGGGTTTTCCAATTAAAGATTTCAGGTTGATATTTAAAAAAAAACGAGAATATTCCAGGAGAAATCAATGGATATATATTTCATTGTGAAATGAAAAGAAAGTATGTCATTAAGTACGGCCGTAAACGGACTGCTTCAAGCAGTTGAGTAGCAGTAGCTAGCTATTCAAAATGAAACCTTTTGTTGTAAAACCCTATAGAAACACTGTGGCTTCTTCAGATTACATTTAGACTGATCATCAGTGGAAATGTAAAGTGGAGATGCATTTCTCGAATTGTAACCTGGAGAAGCCACAGTGTTAGCGGAACAATTGTTGCAAACATTGAAATATCTATGGAAATACTTTGTTTTATACATATCATTTCTGGTATTGAATAACCTTTATCAAATATTGACTGATTTGAATTTTATAACTCTCTTCTAGCCGGAAAATGTACTTATCGATGTCTCCATTCCCACACACGTACTGAAACTGATAGACTTTGGCGACTCGGTTAATATACAGAAAAACGTGATCCTACCTCCGGCTTGTCTGGAATTTGCCTCGCCGGAATTAGTCCTAGGCCAACCAGTTGGAAAACATACCGATTTTTGGGCGGTTGGCGTCTTTCTCTACGTCCTACTCAGTGGCGTTTCGCCGTTTCTTGACGATTCCATGGAAGAAACGACAGCCAATATTCTGAAATGCGACTACTGTTATCCGGAAGAATATTTCGATCGCATTTCCGACGCAGCGAAAGAACTCATTGGGAAATTGCTGGTACTGGTCCCCGCACAAAGACTGTCTATGGAAGACGCCTTGAATATTTCTTGGATCGTCGAGGTAAGTGTTCACTGTTTTTTATTAAAACTATCCCATTCTTATCCTATTATTGTTGATGGAGGACTGTTGACGAATGTAACTTGTGATACGTTTAGATTGATCGAGGCTGAGAAAACAGTTTTTCCTACCTAGAGTATGTTGTGCCGTAGGGAACCAGCTCATAGTAGATAATACCCTGGCAATCCCATCAAACACACAACAAAATCTTCCAAGCCTTTAATCCTAGCTTGGCCAACATTTCAGCCGGTTCACCGAGTTTCGAACACGACCGTTTTTGCTTGACGTTGTCGTAAGTGATCCACTTTTCATCACCAGTCACCAACCGCTTTAAAAATGGGCCGATTTTGTTGCGATCTAGCAGAGATTCGCAGATGGGAATTCGGTCTATGAGTTTTTTTGGCGTTAAATCGAATTGTACCCATACATCGAGCTTCTTCTTGAGACCAGCCTTTTGCAAATGGTTCCAAACGGTTTTTTGTCCAATCTTTAGCTCTTGGGCAATCGAAACAGTGCTTACATGATGGTCGGACTCGAAAATTCATAATCATAGTTCATGATTATATTGACATTTTCGACAATTGTCCTTCCAGTACGTGGTGCATCTTTGACGAAAATGATGAAACCAAAATAGCGCAATGTTGACTGTTACAGTATCAGGACCATGAACACTATTTGAATTTTCAGCTGCCTGGCTTGCATTTTCGTCTTATTGCAGGAAACCTATAAAATATAGCGTATTTTTTTATTGCTTTTGCTAGTGTCCATATTTGATACGCGAGATACAGACAACTAAAGCAATAGTTCTCTCTTTTCTACACCTAATATGTAAAGTTCAATTCAATTCATTCCTTATACTTCTTGTTGGAACAATGGATTTGTGGCTTGAGGTCAAGGCAAACCAAACAAATCCTTATTGTCTATTGAATTGCCTTCCCCTGAAAATTTGAGGCCTTCCTCACTGGTGTTGCCTTCGTTGCAGTGACGTGATCTAGCTCTTTGTCCGCTTTTTTGCTTTCTTCATTCAGCTCCACCAGCAAATGCCCCTCGTTCGAATGTGGAACTCCTTCAATTTCTTTAACTATTATTTCGCCTTTTATTGCCTGTTTCTTTATCCCCGACACTATCTGAGCGTAGGAGATTTAATTATTTTTTCCATTATTACGGCTCCTGTGCCAAAACTTTTTTTATTTTGATTGGTCAGTGCTGTGTACGATTTAGTCACTCTCTTTCACTCCAGCATGTTTCGTGTGTTGGTACATTTTTTTTTTTTTGAATGGCCAATCAGAGATTTTAAAAACTTTTCAACTCCCATTTGTGCTGGAGGAGCAATTAATACTAACTCGGCATTCAACTCTGAGTTGGTTATATTTCTCTGGTCCATTTTTATCTTGAGGACTTCTTTTGGCAATTTTTGGTTGAGGATATTTCCTATCTCTTTATCCAGGCACTTATTTTATCCGATCAGATATTGATGTCTTCCCATCTTTATCGACTAATAAAATCTGCTGTGAGGAACTGTTTTGTCAGTGAAAACCGTACGATCCCAATACAGTTTATAGCGTTCGTTCTCCAGAATGGTCTCCGGTCGGTATTTGTAGTACGGCTATTTTTCAGAATGTAGAAGTCCTAATATGGTTCTCAATGTCGACATGATCCTGGTTCAACTCGTTGAAATGTCTTTCATGCAGGTACTTCTATCCCAGTATTTCTTGGATTCTGGTGCTATTGTTATTTTATATAATGAAATGTCTAATAACGAATTTCACTGTCTTTTAATGTTTTTTGGAACTAAACATTCGGAATTGAATTTATGGGCTTTTGTAATCATCTTATATTTTTATGCATTCTGTATATTTATTTATTTGAATATAAAGACTAAATGTTTATATATGTAGCATTTTTTGAATCAATCAAAATATATTTCATAGAGATGTCCGAAATTTTTTTTGTGTATCACTTTGAAAAATACCTCTTTTAATTTGTTTTATTGTAGATCCTTCAATCTCACCATTATCTACAAATGAAAACTTATAGATAGAGAACTAACATCAAATTACATTTGCAGGACGGCCCTACCATAACTATTCCATCTTTGAATCTGAGAACATTCATGCAACGAAGACATCCTACAAATGTTTCTGCATCACCTACTAGTCCACAGCCGAAGCCCCACAATTTGTTTTAAGCATTCGAACCCACCGTAGATATTGTTTTATTTGAAATTTAGTTTTACGAGACTTTTTAGAGTAATTAAAGCATGTGATATTGTTTTTAAATTTGTTAATCTTCCTCTTAGCATCTTAAGTACATTGTGTAAGTAATGGAATGATTTTATCGTATGTAACTTATGTAATTTTAATACTTTTTTCAAATATTTAAAAGATATTAGGTTTTAAAAAGAGTGATTGTTATTTATTCAATAAAGATTTCAGAGAAAAGATTGTTGTGAGCTTGTTTTTGAATAGAGAGGGCTATCATTTATTTGAAATTTGAAGTGAAAATGTTAATGACAACAACGCCGACAAGCGATGCGACATACTCCTTAAGAGAAAAACAGTCTTACACAGCTTATTCGCAAGCTCTCAACGTGAACATCCCAGTGCAACGACGAGTAAAGTACGACTCCCAAAAATCTTACAGTCCCCAACAAATTCTCAACACGTGCCTTGGCGTGAAAAGCATCCTAACAGTTTTTTTGAGAACTAGTCTAGGAATATCCAATGGAGAGCACCTGACAGCGCCACCATCCTCCAAGAGGGAAGAAAGACTTCCAGATGCCAAGGAGACAGTTGTATCGTCTGCAAATAGAGTGACCTCAAAGGCTTTAACATAAGATGGGAGATCATTGATGAAAAGTAAAAAGAGTAGAGGTCCCAAAACTGACCCTTGCGGGACACCAAGTTTCACCCTCTTCTGATTCGACCATTTCTCATTAACATAAACAGCCTAATATCTTTCAGACAAATAGGCATTTACTAAATCACAACTGTTCTCAAGAATCCCCCCAACTTCCCCAAAAGGATCAAGCAGGCCACACAGTTGAAAGCCATCGACAGATCCAGAAAGAAAGATAGGGAATAGCTGCCACTCTCAAAGCGTACATAAATTGTAACTCGCAAAATTCATGACAGCGTCGGGAGTACTTCTTCCTCTTCTAAAGCCAAACTGTTCAACACAAAATAAATTATTTCTATCAAAATTTTCCAGTAATCGAGTATACAGAAGTTTCTCAAAAATTAAAAAAAAACTAGTACTAAATAAATTGGTCTGTACCTGTTTATGTCATCTAATGTATCACCATTTTTAAACGATGGAATTACTTTAAAAATTTCAACGAGTTAGGATATATATTTTTGCTGATGCAAAAATTGTGGAGTTTGATCAGGGGCATCACTAATAGCGTATGTTACGGAGCGGTCGCCATCTTTGGTAGCGAATTCATTTTATGCTACTTTTTGGTAACATGTTGAGTAACTGACATTAGTGACAGTGATTTTGGGACGAAATTTAAATTAGCAAATCAGCAATAATGGAAATTGAAACATATACGTTTATTAACAGTATGAAATGTTACTCTGAATAAATTTCCCATATGTTGAAGAATAAAAAAAATCATCAGAGAGACAAGTTAAAAGGTCTCACCTAATTTTTCTTCAACCAGTAGCAAGAATATATGCGACTTTGCCAAACCTTGCTTCTATCAATTTGTCGGCTAGATATTTGGTACATACATATTTTTTCTGGAACGAGAGTGGTGAAACGGAAAAAAAGTTATCTGACACCGTTATTTAGCATCCGCTGGCTACATATACGGAACATTAATAGCAAGTGGTGAAACAGGACCTTAACTGATGTACCTACTCAAAATTGAAAACATATCAAAGCACAACCAATTTTGCGATGCGAATAACTCAGTTATTTGACAATAATTTGCACTGCAGTATATTGAAATTACGTGACGAGAATTATATAAAAATGAACCGAAACATGAGGTTAGTGTATATACCTATTATGAAAGTAAAAATCACAGATGGCAATACAAGGGGTGGCAAAGCGTATAGATAAAGGAAAATCATAAACCTTTGGGACGTAGACGTGCTCGTAGTGCAATAAGCCAATAAAAGTATAAGCCAAGTAATCATCTTGAAGACGATAATAAACTCATAAACCTCGAGAGGGTCTGATTTTTATTGCCGTGCCGATCTCAAAGAAAAATAAAATTATTATATTGGCTCATTTTATGGAAAAATTATCGTTCTTCGTCTTGGCGAGAATTCTGAATTTTCCTCCAGTTTTTGAGACATGAATAAAATCTGAAGTTGGGTTCCTGACAGTGCTATTATTAATCATCAATAAATATATATAGTCTACATACAAATGATGTTTAGGATAGGCTCTTCCAAGACTTGTAGGAACTATGAAATGTTTGTAAGAATGTATATGAATAAATGAAATAAAATTAATGAATGAAATATATATCAAAAAAAGGACATACTCATACTGTTCACATTAGAAAAATAAATACTCATGAATTAGATTTAATATCTACAAATTAAAATAACTTTCGGCGAAGTACAGCAAACATTTTAGAATGATTTAATGGCGATAAACTAAGTGTAGTATATCGATAGTCACTTGAAGTAAGCTGAATATTTCGATTATACAAGGTATGTCCAAGTTTCCAGAAATTCCATTGGGACCAGTGAAATTATTGCCTAACAATACTTTCAAATGAACCCCGGTATTTAGCGAATCGCGGTATCCACTTCTAAGGGATATCTATGGCCAAGCGTTTTTATGGACTAGTTCAAGTGACTTTGGATATACTATACATATCATACCTACCCGTACAACCTGAGGACATTGAGTAAATAGAACGTTAATAAAGATAAGTTAATTTGTAGATAATGGAAACAATGATGGAAAATGGAAATTCCTGAAATGCTTGTACTTGATTAATATTGTTTTATATTGATACTGCATTAGTTTGGCAGTACCTTAAAATTAAAGAAAAGAAACCATATTCCTACTATTGGACAAATATCCAAATTAATCCACAATGGATTTAATACTTAAAAGGTTTTCCATTAGCGATAGAAAAATTAAAAAAACATAAATTATTTAGTGAAACACAATTCAACAATTTTTAAACATTGTTGAAGCGTATATCATTCATCTTTTACGATTAAATGGCAAAACCTACTGAACAAAAATAACATAAGAAATGTCAAAAAATAATACACGCAGTGGTACCATTATAACTGTTTTAAACTGTATCATTCCTATTGGTATACCAGTTATATCACTAAAAACCATGACAGATAGGCAACTCTAATTGACTTATCGATTGATAAGTCGATTAGAGTTGCCTAAACCACAAATCTTTATACCGAACAAGACTTATGGTGTATACAGGGTGTGTCGGGAGTAACTGTACATACTCTTTCAAGAGGTAGAGTGTAGAGTAGAACTAGGTTAGTACGGATTGACTGTCAAAAATTTATTTCTCTAATTCTGTGGTTATTCCGTTCATTCTTCCACATCTTGTAGAACAAAATCGTGCGAGAATATATCAGAAACGCACAGTTTTCATGGTTATATTTTATTATTCTATGTTGGTACTCCGAACTTTCCGCCACGGCTTTATCTGTCAATTCATCAATTTGCCTTGAAGAAATCAGTTCTGCCAACCAACATATTTCAATGCAAAAATCACTAAATGATATTTATGGGAATATTTCATTGATTTTAATAAAAATGCAATGAATTAGAGAAAATAATGTATAATACTCGTACAGAAGGCTCATTCTACCACTCGTTCATTCAAAAACTCGCCACTTCGTGGCTCGTTTTTGAATTTTGAACTCGTGGAAGAATATCAATGCCTTCTGCACTTGTATTATAAATAACTATTCTGCCTTTCCTAAGAAAGCTATAGGGTGAGTATTCATGGAAATAATGAAACCATCATCAGAACCGAACTCATCGGTGGAAACTTGGGATCTGTATTTTGAATTTGAAATCATTATTCATATTTTCAAAAAGTGCATAAATTCAGCTTCAATACGCGGTATCACTCAAATAAGTTGTCACATCTAATATTCTTTTTTTTTATGAATTTTTGAAATAAGACAAAGTTCGAAAAATTTGATTTATTCAGGAGTGAGACATCTCGTAAAAATAGTGAATATAGGCTATAATTGCGACACCCGGTATTTGTAAAATAGAGGTTTATATATGAGCATACGGTTTATACACTAACATTCAAGAGGAAATTACTTGTCATTCAAAAAAAAACATTAAAATCGGACAAAAAGATTTGACGAAAATGTATCTGCCAAATTTTTAGTGGAGCGCCAATTTATTGGCGAAGTGTATGTTCATGACGTCATATACATAGATCTATCGCTATTCTTCGGCCAAATCCCACAAGCGCGTAACGTAAAATCAATAACGTATATTTCATGGCAACCAACTGAAAATACCAGAGATTATCTTTGAACATAGATTTTTTCGAATATCCGATGCTTCTAAAACAATGTGATCGATTCAAAATACCAGTTTCGGAATTGTTTTACTATCCCTATCTATGCTGGGGAAGTGGCACATTTCAGAATTTCCCAATTTTCACAGCACGTGCGACCTGGATTCGAACGATAGGCGTCACTCTGGCGCAATGACCTATATCGAGTTCCAGAAGAATTTATTACGATCTATTTTCCTTCCATATAGGAAATTTATTATCAGGATAACAATGTTGATTTAAAAAAAAGATACGCCACTTCAGAGAGAAGTAATTGGATTTGGATAGTATAGGGTATCCTATAATAAGGTTATATATTAAAGATTTGATATCATTACCGAATTGGGCAAAATGTTTTTCTCGGAAGAAAAAATGGAAATCTCGTTTACATTTCTGGCGTTTGCGGAAAAAGTACCTACTCTTTTATTTAATCAATTTTGAGATCAAAATTCAACATCTTTAACTGACGTTAATAAAGTCATATTAAGAAGTTTGTAGAAAAAGAACTATTTTGTAACATTTACGACTGGACGAAAAAAATTAAACATTTTTTATTGACTTAAATGAAGTCATAGTAGTAACTAGTAGTAGAAGTAAATAATATTTCATGGAGTTCATGAAAAAGGAACCTAAAAAATAGTAAAATAGTAAACATAATATTTTTCTGAAGTTACAATCGACAATATCATGAAATAAATTGGATTTTCGATCACCATCGTTGGGGCTAAGAATTCATCTAGCCAAGTAGCTTGATATTTTAATCAACTACTTGACTTGACAATCAGGCTCGTGAAAAATTGCATACTTGAGCTTGACTTCACTTGATTTGAGATATTTATTGCTTGACTTGATATCAACCTACTTGATATTACTTAAGCTTGATACGCGCAAGTCTCACGTCATATATTTCTGCAAGCTCATGCGCCCTAAGACAGAATAAGGGGGTTCCCCGAGCTCGCGAGAATGAAGCGATCGCCAGCAGGAGCGCAACTAGACTTGACCCATGGGGGGCGTTTAACCTCACTTCGAAAAAGAAGAAATTTTAAATTTTTTACGAATTTTTGTCGAATTGTTAATTACAATTTTTTTTATTTCTTCTAATCAACCAATAACCCCCATCGATACACCTATAATTGCCAGTGTGTTTTTCCGCATTTCTATGGAATTTTGATTATGCAGAAAACTGCTGGAAGATTTTGGTAGTTTTAGAAATCTAACATTTTGAGTATCAGCTCTAGCGACGGAGGAGCAGAGGTACCGAGACGGTTGGGAATTGGAATGCCCAGACTAATCATAAATTGATTTGATTAACTTTAAATCTGAAAATTAAAAAAACGTTTTTAAAAGATACGTATTCAATATTTAGTATTTCAGATCCAATTTCGAAAAGTATCTTGTATCTAGTAAGTACCTCGAACAATCATATTCAAAGAATTATGTATTTGATTATTTTATCTTGTAAATATTTTCCAGCGATACCTCGTTTTTGTAAATATTCAAAGATATTAGGGGAGATAAGCTAGCAGAACCACTTGGGAACTTTAGATTTTTGTTGGCCATAATTTTAGGCTAATTATTCATCCTATTGAAACATTTTTTCCTCTCAAATTGTTAGAGAAATCACGGCTTCTGCTAGCTCAACGTTAAGCTAGCAAAACCTAAAAGCCTAATCATGTAATCAAACAGTTACTGGAGCTTTCTCAATATTAAGAAACTGCATTTTTTTCATATTTTTTATTTTAATATTATTTATAGTGATTTATTTTTGGTTTCCATTTCAAAATAGTTGATATTTTTCGTTCTTTGCTACAATATAGTTCAATAAATAAAAGGGTTTTTTTCATGGATTCTTCTCATTTCGTCATTTTTTATCGATGTGACACTACACAATGCTAAAAATCAAGTAGCTTGATAGAATTCAAGTTCTTGATGAATAAAGACTTGACTTGAGATTGAAAAAGTACTACTTGGCTTGAGCTTGACTTGATTGCAAGTCAAGTCAGCCAAGTTGCTTGAAAATCAAGTCAAACCGTGAATCCCTAGTTGGGACAAAAGTCTGAAAATCATTACTTTTTTCGGTTTGATACCTACCTATTATATTTGAAATGGACAGTGATAACGATGTTCAGATGTGCGGGACACAGAGACACTGCTGAAAAAGTCATCTTGAATTTGTTGCCAAATAAATCCAACGAAAAAAGTCGAAAGCATTCACATTATTGTCAAATTAGGTGCTCCAAGCTGAAAATACAAAATGAAATGTCGATATTTCAGAATATTGCGTGTTTTTTGAAGCGTTAAAATGATAAATATTAACAGAAAATTTTTGTGTGATGAACAAATCGTTCATGACATACATAATTCATAAACTTAGAACGATTATTGTCACTGTTTGGTGCGGTTTTTCGCCTGGTGGACCTTAGGTATACATGTTCGAAAATGAGGCTGGTGCATGGTGAATGGATTGCGCTATCGAGCTTTTATGATTAATTAATTATATTCATGGCCGAAAGTGGAAGATATTTTGGCGTTAAGACGGAGCTACGTGCCTCACAACAATCGCAATTTTGCAAGAAAAATTTCCTGGCCGTATCATTTTAAGAAGATGTGTTCATAATTGGCCACTGTGATCTTGTGATTTGATACCTTCAGACTTTTTTCTTTGGGGTCACGTGAAAGATGAGGTCTGTTTCAATGCTGAAGCGAAATTGTAGGGTTAGATAGTATCTACTAGATACAATCTTCTAAGTTAGTTATCGCAACACCCCTCATCCCTATTCAAAATCAAGGAGTTGTGTTCACCCCCGTTAGGGAGTTGAAGTAACGGGAAGAAAGAAACGGAAAATTTGTTCCCCCTCGAATTAGAAATTGACGCGTCCGAGCAATTTTCCACATTTTCATTTCTAAGTATGAAAATCGAGGTGTTAAGTTTTTGTTGGACCTACCTGTAAGTATATAATATTATATTCAATAAATGAAGCGAGTTGGTTTCATACGTTAATTTACTTACTATCCAAAGTGTATCTTTTCAGAAAACCAGTATAGGGAAAATGTTGACGATCTAAACCGAAGAAGTAAATTTTCGGGAACGAAAACAGTCCGGGAAAGTTCGTTGCATAGCGACAGTTCAGAATATTGGATTAGGGCATATTGTGGCCTGAATTTGCTCCGAGAAACTAGGCATTCTTGAACGATTGCAGAAAAAAGGCCAAACGAAAATAGGTTCAGAAATGTTACAAAACACTCAATCAAAATTCAAATGAAACTTATCTCAGTTTGTTTCGTACGTAGGTAATATTTGAAAAAAATATTAAATTTAGATTGTATATCTGACATATAGTGTTTTATAACATTTTACTTTCTTTAAAATATAATGAATTTATGAAAATGTTGATTGAAACGTCCATTACACAACATGTTATTCACCGCGATGATGGCTTATTAGACGTTTATGGAAAACTAATCATAATTTTGAGCTGAAAATTTGCACATTGGGTTTTGAGACAATGATCTTTCAAACTAATTTGAATCATTGAAGATTTCCAACAAAGACCTCTGCATACCTTTGCATTTAGTTGTGTTTCAATTTTGTGATCCAAAAAATTCAATAAAATCAGTGAAATTAATAAATACCGAATGAAATTTAAAGTTTTTGAAATTTTGGTTACTGAGTTGTGTGAATATTCAGGTTTGACTAAGTTTATTGAAAATTGAAATCGCATGCGGAAGTTCAAGATAACTTCCTTTAGTTTTTCTCCTTTATTCTAATACTCTATCCCATACAAGAAATTTTTATATAAAGGGTGTTTTTTGGGTTGAATCTTATATATCAATTATTCCTAGGCTGGACTTGGAGAAAATAATCAGTTGCTATGTTTGCATCAAGTCGTTGTTGCATAGAACAAATGTAACAAATATCATGAAAATATATAGGCTGGTTTGAAAGTTATGGGTAATTGAAGAAATTGACAAAATCAATAATACACTCTGTATCTTGATTGTAAAGAGATATAGACCCTTCAAACATAGATTATTCCGAATCGCCTCAGTGTCCTGTATCAACTCTTAGCTTGCGCTTATTTACCAATGAATCCCCCTGTATAGCCTGCTAAGTCAAAATTCAACATTATGACCTGACGTCAATAAACTGGATAATTCTCGACCTTTGAGGAAAAGTAAATACGTAACGACGTCAAGCTGAGTATAGGGCAAATTTTACAGCGTTGTTCAGTTTGAAACGTTCCTCATCGAGACTGCAGAAATGGAATTAAGCTCAATTCGACCTGATCTTGAACATGTGCCGGCAAATCTGCAAATAACTTGTTCGAAGAGTGACGGTGGCGTGAGTCGGGGGGGCGGCGATCAATACAGCCCTAAAATAGGCCGGGTGGAGCGGCGTGGTCGCCTAGGCAACGCCGCTCCCTTCTCTCCGTCCTCTTGACACACTGACACCCTGAATTATATACGAAGAGGAACATTTTGGCGCAGTGTAGTAGCTTCGGCACTGGTTCTCCTATGGATTTTTGGATCTGGGGGGACCTCAGGAATCACACACCTATTAAATTGTTCCCTTTGGGGATAATCCAGGGGTTTGGGGAGAGAGGGTTGGAGAATGCACGAAGTGTTCTTGAATGATAAGGCTGAGACAACTCCGAAATGTGATAGATATATATTAATTATATATTGTTGTTGGAGCCGGAAAGTCCTAATGACTGTAGATTGTTACTCTCATCTTCGGAATACGATATGGCCTCTGTTTTATTGAGAACATGTAGGTATTGATCTTGGTCCAGGAAAATGAAAGATAACGATTATATTCTGGTCACACAATGATACAAGACAACCTTAGAAACAGGGGCGTTGCTATCACTGTATCACTACCGGTTTACAAGGGGCCCTGAAAGTTTGTGTATATATTTTTGTGAAATATTTATACAGGGTATCTCATTTGAAAGTGTTGCCCCCCCAACAACTCAACAACGAAGTAGAATTTGTGAAAACACTCAGAGAAGTCGATTTTTGATGACAGGGGGACATGTTCTGCAACCTCATCAGGAAAGTGGGTAGTTTCATTATGAACTTTTAGAACTTCACACATACGAATGAATACTATCTAATAATATGATCGTTGGCAAAATGAATGAGTAGGAACAATATGATAATGAGAGTAACATTCATAATAATAATAATAACAATAATGATAATAAACAAAAAACAATTTAAAATTATATCAGCAATCGCAAGAAATCAATATTATGAATCGAATCGAGGGCAAAATTAATGATTTGAGAATAAGAGTTTATTCCAGATTCCGGAACACAGCAATAATATCAGCCCTGGATTGTGTATACTAATTTTCACGGATTCGTTTGTCTATGAGATGCTATCATCAATTATCAGATTATCGAGATTTGTGAGAAACAAATCACATATCATATGTAAATGACATCAATAGTGACCACAATTGTTATCCCTGAGGATATATGATTATGATTTTCCCATTTTCCCCCATTAGAGCTCGCGATGCCTGGTTATGAACATTTTGGCTAACATATTTGATATTATTGGACATCAGATATATGAGAATTCAGTTATTATGGTTTCTCTTAAAAAAATCTCACAATATGTCGTTTCTCGGTCATGTGAATTATTCTGGCGTCATCTTGTGGCATGAAAAGATGTATGGAAGATCTTGGATTTTGTATCTCATTTCATAGCCAATGTGGAGCAGTGTATAAAAATTATCGATGGCGGTGCCTAATATAACCAAGGAAGATCATTTCTCAGTCGGGTTCTGGCCGCCGAACATCCAAATTGCATCCCAACTAGAAATGAGAGCTCTCCGATTGATAAGCAAAAACCCCGAAAATTGCAAAAAATCTGTTTTCAAAGCTCCATATCTCGAAAACAGCCAAATTCACGGAAAGCCATTTCCCATATAAAACGTGCGGGGTCCTCTGGATGAATCTGTAATTTGTTTTCTATAAAGTGAATATTCACAAAGTTACAGGATGTTTTTTATGGAATTAGTGTACCGATAAAACTAAATGAAACATATATGTTCTAATTGATCATACAATTTCAATTGAAAGAAATTTTTTTTTAACAAACAGTATTAGTAAAAATTTACAACAAATTCTCAAATTTCTCACCATTAGATTACATGCAGCGATAAAACTGTGATTATCTTTTGTTCGAAGACGAAGCGAAAATAAACAATAAGATGATTAAAAAGTGTTGAATGCCTTTTTTCTGTTCATGCTTATCAGAATTGCACTGATGCCAGGTGTAGGCAATACGCAAAGAGATTATTGCTTTCAGAAAATTTCTTTTCAATATTGCAGAATTATTTGTATGCGTTTTATCAGTTCACAATAAAAATTACAAAATTGTTTACACGTTGGAGGAGAGAAAGGAAATGTTGAAAATTTATTTATATGTTGGTACTCCGAACTTTGCGCCACGGCTTTATCTGTCAATTCATCAATTTGCCTTAAAGAAATCAGTTCTGCCAACCAACCTTTTTCAATGCAAAAATCACTATATGATATTTATGGAAATATTTCATTAATTTCAATAAAAATGCAATGAATTAGAGAAAATAATGTATAATACTCGTACAGAAGGCTCATTCTACCACTCGTTCATTCAAAAACTTATGAACTGATAAAACTTATCTATCTATCTATACAGAGTGTCCCGAGAAGAATGCGACAAACGGATATCATAAATGAGGATCATCATGGAGGACTTGTATCAAGAGGATACGCCTGAGTGCCTTCCTCTTGGATACAGCGTGATGTTCATCTTACGAGTGAAATTTCACAGTTCAATAACTGTTCAACTAATCGACCGAATAATTTCATATTTTGAAGTTTTGCCACCCTTTACTATCGCCTTCCTTCGGTGTTTCTAAAATAGAATAAATCTGATCTGATCTAGGAAAATTTTAGACTTTTTCTATTTTCGAGAATATAGAATCACACTGTACGTGAACATTATGATTTTTTTTTCGTTTTCGTAACCAGTAAGAAATAATTCATAATGAAAATTTCAAAACTCTGCTTGGTATAGTTTATTCAAAGTCACTTGAACTAGTCCATAAAAACGCTTGGCCATAGATGTCCCTTTGAAGTGGATACTGCGATCTGCAAAATGCCGGGGTTTATCTGAAAGTATTGTTAGGCAATGAATTCACTGGCCTCAAAGGAATTTCTGGGAACTTGGACAAACCTTGTATAATCGAAATATTCATCTTCCTCCAAGTGACTTTGGATATACTATACCTTTATACATGGTTATGAATAAACATTCCCTCATGAGTAAAATTTTATAGTACAAAAAATCTTGAACTTTTCGGTAGAATCATTTCGAATGTTGCAGTTCGAAAATTCACTAGGGATTTGCTATTATTTCCACGTATGGGCTCAGGATAATCCAAGATCAGTAATTTAAAAAGATTTCCCAAGTCAGATCCTTGATAAATGCGGTATCAACAACAATCCATTCAATTTAGTCGTTCGTTCGGCCTAAAAAATTTTTAGAATATACTTTTCCTGATTCGTTAGAAAACATTCAAATGGAAACATTGTGATAGCACCATCATGGAGCTCCTGCACACTATTCAACAGAGATACGCGAATATTTGACTGACACTTTTTAAAACAGATGGATTGGCAGAGTTGGTCATGTGGCTTGGCCTCCTCGGTCCCCTGATCTGACACCCATGGATTATTTATTATGGGGAACCCTTAAACAAAAGGTCTATGCGGTACAGATTAACAGTAGTGAGTAACGGCTGGAAGGAATTATTGATACTTACGATATTATTAAATCTCAACCGAAAACGATAGCGAAATCTGCGAAACAGCTATATGTATGTATATCAATGTGCTCAAAAATGTAATGAAATGGAGGGATACTATTCTGAACAATTCCTAAACTGAAACATTTTTTCATTTATTTCGTTTTTGATTCACTGTTTTTGAGTTCAATTATTTTCAATTTATTTGCGGTTTTTGTTCTGAGTATTCATATTATAGTTTGTTGATTAAAAGTTTTCTCAAATGAATTCGTTTCAGTTAAGAACACTTTTTCGCCATCTGATTTGAAATTTGAACCATCTTTATTTGAACTCTCTACTCAAATACTAATATTCTTTTTTAGTCAAAAACAAAAATATATTTTTATCATGAATTAATTCTTCGTTCACGTATATAGGGTGAACCAATATATTCTCGAAAATAGAAAAAATTTAAAATTTTCCCAGTCCAGATCTGGTTCAATCGATTTCAAAAATATTGAGAGTAATCGATATTAAAGGGTAATTTGAAATAATTCGGTCGATTAGCTAAAGAGTTTGTGAACTTTAAAATTTCATCCATAAAAGATTAACAACATCATGTATACACGAAGGCAATCAGACGATTGAAACCCCTTGATACGATTTCTCCATGAAGACCTCCACTCATGTTATGCGTTTGTCGCATTCTTCTCGGGACACTCTGTATAAGCAAAAATGTTATCCAAAATCTTCTTTACCGAGTAATTTTTTTAAGTTGAATCAGTTGAAAAAAAACTTCGTTTATTAGATGTCTAAAGTCGTACATTAACAACTTCCAACAATTTCAAGGAACACTAATACATTATTGATACAAAGTAAAACCAATCGAATATCTAATGGACCGTACTATATAATAATGAACATTTTCATTAATGGAAGTTGTTATTTGCTCAATGAAAACAATTCATCAATATGATGAATGACTTTTCGTTTTTTGTCTCTGTTCGGTTGAAAAATGATATCTAAATTACTATCGGATTCAGTGTATCAATTGACATTCATTTTGAAAGTTTTGCGATTCAAAACATTAAAATCTTGTACAAAAAAGGTGACATATAACGTGCTGCAATTTCTCTAAAAAATAAGATATCTCAAATAATAAAATAAAGGAAATCTACAGAAAGATGGGGCGACATCTGAAGTGTTCTTAAACATTCTCATCTTTGAGCGATTGACTTCACATGGTGTTCTGAATAAAAATATACTTTTCCTTTTTTTGTTCGTCTCTGTAAATAACAAAAAACTTAGTAACTGCGGACGACATCTTTACAGTTATGTTCCCGAGGAATCAAGCTACAATTCAAATAATTAATTGCTCACATCGACCAAAAGGTTCAAGAGAAAGTGAACTACGAGATTTTGTCCGTTCCTCTATTTTGCCTTTAGATCAAGGGCGTAGATCGTTTTTTTTCATGGGGGGGGGTAATCGAAAAATTTTTTTTCGGCAACCGTCCGGGAAGTGCTCACTTCCCGGACGCTTTTTCTCTGAGGAAGTAGCATTTCCCGGCCTAGTCCGGAAAGTACGTACTTCCCGGACTAGGCCGGAAAAGAATCATAGAATCCATAGCAACCGAGATAACGGCTGACAGTTCATATGAAATTAGTTGTCAAAAATTTGCATGTTTTTTGATCGCAATCGCAATAAAATATGGAAAGCAGCAGCGATAGTGTTATTTTACATAGTTGCCGAAAAAATATTGTACGCAACACGCCCGAAAATGGTTTTTTTGGACTCACAGACTTCCAGGACGAGCGTAAGCGAGTCTATTCGTCCAAAAAAACCCTATTTTCCGGACTTGTTACGTAAATTACTATTTTGACGACAACGTGTACTCATATCTGTAATGAGAGAAATTACTCGAATTAATTTTTTTTATTACCAATTCTGTTATTCTTACCTTTTACTGGATGTTCCTAAATTAGAGTTACGGAAGAAAATGAGAGATTCGTTGGATAATTTTAGAATTAAAAGTCCTATGAATATAAGCCCGCAAACGTTTTGTTTTAGGGATACAGGGTGTTTCTAGTGTGTCGTACTTTTAAGCGTTGCTTATATCAGTTCATCAAATCTTTATTAATCTTCGCTACAGAGTAATTCATTTATTACTGCTTACTAGCTGGATCTTTATAATAATTTGGATTTTCCTGAGGATTGAGAGTTGTTTGAAATATTTTTGTCGGAATCGATAGCGGATACGACAAACCTATAACAAACCAAAAAGTGTAGTATTGGACCAGAGTTTCTTTTTACATTTTTTGAACTTCCAGCGGTTCACCAAAAAAATAGTTCTGAAGGAATGAATGAGGCACCCTGCCAGAAAAAATATCACCATGTGGATTTGCATTCAAAATTAGCATATAACATAATGAAAACTTTAAATTAGAATATCTATGGTCAATTCAAACTAATTATCTTGTGAAGGGAAGGTTTGGGGACTCATGTTAAAGGACTTTTTTTTCTTGAAATGATCCGAGAAATCTATAATTTTCATCTGTACCTCCAATTTAGGAACACCGTGTAGATATAGTCAATTCAAAACTGATGTCTTCACAGATAAATTGAAATTCGAATGAAACACAAAATGGTAGAACACATCTCACAAAAATTTTCTATGCGAATTACTCAGTTCAGATCTTTGATAACTACACTATTGAAATTTTGTGACGAGAATGATACAAAAAATCGAAAACAACGTGTATACTGATGACGAATGCAAAAATCACAGATGGGAAATAAGTGTCCGAGAAAGCGGATAGATAAAGGAAAATAATAAATCTCGGACATATACGATAGTTTAGGTTGGCTGATTACGTGAATTATGTAGCACACACATTAAGGTCAATGTAACTTTTTTCGATAATTTGGAAGAAAATATAAATATAGGTCCTACTTTTTTTATCAATTCGTAAAACAAATTTTTGTTTTATTATCACAACTCATTCTAAATCTTCATCCTTCCTTCGGTATAGACAATTACAGTAAATTGGCAATCTTGTATGTACAAAATAACGGGATATGCCCACATAAATTTTATTAATTTCTGAGTAGGCAAACTTATTTTAACAATGATGAAAAATCTATTTCGTTACGATAATCGCAAATGATAAATCGTATGATGTCATAGAAATTCCTATCACAGACTTCCCGGTGAATCATTACTTCTTGGAACTAATAAGGGGATATATTTCGCTGAAAATCCAGTGGGTTGGTTACGATGTCTATTTCTTTAGTTCATTATTTTCAGTCATATTTAGTTGAAAATTTCTTGAAAACAATTCGTTCAATTCGCAATACAATCTTAACATTTCAACTAGTGAGCAATCTGAAAATCTTGATGCTTTTTCAAAAATTTGGACATCTAGGCATTTTGCTGAAAACGCTCATTGAAAAACTTCCATATTTGGAATTTCTGCGTGATATCAATATTGTATATCTTTAAATTATATAATATAGTAGGATATAAATTGGAAAAGGTGATTTTGAGTTAAAAAATACGACTTCATATGAAATTGAAAAGATGCCTGAGACGAATAACAAAAGCTCCTTCAAAGTAAATTCAGGAACCCGCAGTTCGAGTGTTCGAAAAAAAAACGAATAATTCGACTCAAATCCATAATTATAACTCATTAAATCGAAAAACTGCGAAATGCATTGTAATAAGTGGTTGTTCTATACAAGGGTGTAATTTTTTCGACGACAACGTTTACTCATATCTCCAAGGTGAAAAAAAAGGTTTGATAACGAACTTTGAAAAATAATTAAACGAAATAATATAATTTCTTGAATACCGATTCAATTGTTCCTACCTTATACAGGGTGTTTATATATTGGAGGTACGAAAGAAAATGAGAGATTCCTTGAATAATTTTGAGAATAAAATGTCCTTATTTCTCGAGATACATGGTTTTTCTTGTAGTCCTACTTTTTTGTGATGCTTATAATATAATATAACAATTTATCAAATCTTTGTTTATCTTCTTTACAGATTGGGTAAATAAAATTAATTTTATTCATCACATCTTACTGTATCTTATAATAATTTGAATTTTCCTGAAGATTACTGAAGAATGGTTTGACAAAAACCGACAAGAAACCAAAAAGTGTAGTACTGGACTAGAGTTTTTTTTACAATTTTCTAAACTACCAGTGGTTCACCAAAAAAAGTTCTGGTGAAAAGAAGCGGACACTCTTCCAAAAAAAATATCACATTTGCAAATAAGCACATCACATGATGAGAACTTTAAATTGCAATATCTATACCAAATTCAAATTAAATATCTCGTGAAGAGAAAGCGCTATGAGAAAAAAACTTGAACTTAAACATCTGTATTTCGAAAACAAATCGTTTGCGGAACCATGTTATAGGACTTTATTTCTCAAAATGATCCAAGTAATCACAGATGGTAAAACAAGGGGGGCGCCGACAAAGCGGGTGGATAAAGAAAAATAATAAACCTCGGATAATAAACTCATAAACCGTAAAAGGGTCCGATTTTTGCTGTCGTGTCAATTTCAAAGAAAAATAAAAAGATTATTGGTTCATATTATGGAAAAATTCTTGTTCTTTGTCTTTTAGAGAATTCTGAAATTTTTTATTCTGAAAATCTTGGGGGAGGGGTAATTACTCCAAGTACACCCCTCCCATTTTTATGCTCTTGCTTCTATGGAGCCTTCAGCTGCTTTTTTCTGGTAAATAACAAGGCATATCAATTCAAATACTCCAACAAAATCTGATGAATATAGGTATAGTATATCCAAAGTCACTAGGGGGAATCCAGAATATTTCGATTATACAATATACAAGGGTTGTCCAAGTTTCCAGAAATTCCTTTGGGGCCAGTGCATTTATTGCTGAACAATACTTTCGAATAAACCCTAGTATTTAGCGGATCGCGGTATCCACTTCGAAGGGACATCTGGCCAAGCGTTTTTATGGACTAGTTGAAGTGAGTTTGGATATACTATACTATTGCTTATAACTCTGTATTGAGCTAGAATTTAGATAAATCAGGCAAGGCAGGGCAGGGAATTTTTATTTTGCAGGGGCGCCAAAATGTCTGGCGGCGGTCCTGCGTCTAACAGCACAAGTTTTCTTCCCAACGGTGACTCAAAAAGCAGAACTCAGCGTACATTCCGATGATAAGACGTTTTAGACGTGCCTTCGATGATACGCTTTAAATTCATCTCTAGTTTCCATATGCGAGATTGGTATTTGGAATGGAGTTTGAAGAAGACTCCAGATTATTGCGAAACGAAAAAGGATTGGATTGACTGGGAGGAAACGTGCTGAACGAAATTGAATTGAATGTCTGCTCCTCCGCACATTAGGTGGAATCACGCGGAACTATTCATTTGTTCTTATGATTATGAGATCATCACCATGAAGGAAAGCGGATCCAACATTTCTCAAGATGCTCTGTCAACACGTTACTGGAAATTGTGTGTGAAAGTACTGCATTGGAAGAGAACGGTTACGTGATGAACTGGAATAGTTATTTTTAATTTGAGTGCAGGAGGCATCAAAATTAAAAAATGAAGTAGTGTTAGAATGACCCTTCTTTATGAGTATTACACTAACTGACAAAGAAACTGGAACTACCTGAAGAAGCTGTTTAAATTTGAAATTTTTTTTTGGTAAAACATAGATAGTAGAGTAAATGCAGACAAAATGACATACTGTTTTGTTTTTCAATAATCTATTTTTAGTTATTGCAATAATACTCCCATTTTGGTACTTAATACTGAATTTGTTAATTGTTTTCAAGTATTATGAACTAAAAATCGAATTTAACCACAAAAATAAAAGATATATAAGAAATTATTTTGACTTCTAACAAAATTCGTTTTGTCCGTATGCTGAGGACAAAAAGACACACAAGTAATGGACATAATGAAACACATAATATTTAAATGCAAAGTTCGCAGATAACGTTTTCGTTCTTTTCGAGACAGTAGCATACGATGTATGAGCTCAGTGAAAACACTGAATGTAACGTAGCCACTGCTCACCAGGTTTGGAACGAAAAAAAACATCAATGCAATTAATGTAGGGAACGCCATCGTCTATTTATTCTTGAGGGATACTATCCTCAGGTTCCTGTACTTCATGACTCAGAACGCCAAAGTCCGTAGGGGCTGAGATAAATTTCCAAGCCTTCTACCCAAGTCCCAAACATGCTCTGTGGGCGAAAGATCGGGGGATCTGGGCGGCAATGGCAAAATATTCACTTGGATCGCTTCAAAAAAGTTTAATTCAACTCTGGCAACATAAGGTTGGGCATTATCTTGCTGAAATATTGGATTATCAAGCCGGTTAAGGTAAGGGAGAACATATGCCTCGACAATTTCTTGAAGGTAACGCAGCGATGTCATGTTACCTCGAATGAAGAATAAAGGTGACCTACTTGCATGTGCAGTAGCACCCCATACCATAACGCTTACTGTCCAGTATACATGACGCTCAACATCAAACTGAGGTTCACGTCTTTTTCCCTGACGTCGTCTAACCCTTCTTCGGTCATCATGTGCACCCAAGGAGTATCGAGATTCATCAGAAAAGACGACCTGATGCCATTCCACATTCCAATGTTGACGTTCTCTGCACCACTGAAATCGTTTCCGGCGATGCTCAACCGTCAGAGGTAATACAAGATGGGGGTCGGTCATGCTGCAGTCAAAAGACCTTATCCGGCGGTTAACCGTTCGGACAGCCTCGTTTTCCTAACCATTTATCAGCCAAAGATCGAGTTATAGCAATTCGGTCTCTAATGGCCATAAGTCTCAGACGTCATAAACGTCTTGAACTTCATTTGTGCCCCTTCGACGTCCGGTGCCTACTCTTCTCGATTTTGGACATTATCAAATCACACTTGGCAACATCTTATAACAGTAGTTGGATTTCTGTTCGTACGGTTAGCGATTTCTCGAAATGAGAACCCCTCCTCCCGTAGAACAATATTTCGACCTCTTTCAAATTCACTTAGCTGGCGATAAATTCCGCCTTTACGTATTCTAGGCATTTTAACAACAACTATGGTTGCAGTACCATTTCCTTTTCATGAAATTTTCCATTACTAATTATATGTATATTATATTATATTAACCCCCTCTCAAAAAAAGGGTATCTCTCAAAATCAAGGATTTTCGATTAACAAAAGATGACAGCTTCAAAAGTGGCAGCTGTCTAGATAGCGGGTTATTAAAAATGAAACCTCTTATAGGGAAACCCTTCATGTTTTTAGTTGTCTTCAATATCTACTACAGACAACTTCAGAATTCACTTATGAACTTAAAAATGTTCAAGGAAAGGTCCATCGAACATTTTTGAGTTCAGAAGTTTCTCCAAGTTGTACCATAAAGTCAAAATCAACAACACTGAGCCATACTCAGAAGAAGAAGAACCAGAAACCTGTTTCTTGCGAAAAATGAAGCAAAACTTTCTCTGTATTAATGAAAAGTTAACAAAACCTTTCACTTGAAAAAAGATTATCCATAGAAATTAGGGGAGTTGTTTATAACTGAAGTAAAGTTGGCCTAGATTCATGCACGACGCCAGAAATTGTAAAAATTCTCATTTTAGAGGAGTTATGCATACAAATCCAACGCAGTTCCAATAGGGGATGATGGATCTAGTTTGGAATCATGGTTGATGACACCCTTTTCAGATCCAGGTGACGAAACCGAGAGGAAATCCAATAAGCTGCTTGAAAAGGAAATGGTTCCAATATTGGAGTATGCATGTATATTCATTTACTTCTGAGCAGAAGGATTTGCTCGCAATTAAAAGGAACCTAATCATAATTAATACGAATTGAAGAATATGCTTTTAACTATTTCTACCTTTTACTAGAATCAAATGCTTCTACTTTTATCCTTTCATTTTGAGCAATTCTTCTTTTCATTTATATGGCTCAATTAAATTCTGCATGGTATTGAACACTGTTATATTATTCGAGCTACCAAAACACACCATTTTTCAAAAAATTGAATGAGAACATCAGATTTTATTAACAATCATCGCGAATTGATGACACCAGCAGAGCGAGCAAAAATTCTTAGATTTATGGACGCTTCTCGTACTCAAAAGAAGTTTTTGGTCTGGTTCGATGCCAGTTCTCCTAAAAAGCTTTCGACAACAGGCTACCATGTCAAGAGAGAATCAAATTGTTATACCAGGAAAACCAAATCAGTCAGATCCTTTCTGTTGCTCATGGTGAGAAAAAGGTTAACTAAAATTTTTGGGTATTCAAAACGAGTCTTTTATTGATGAACCACTCTCTTATTAACACAGACATTGGTTCTATAACTCATACTATACTTTCACTTTCCGTAATGGTAAGTCATTTTTATAAAAATAAATATAATAAGGTCCAATACGCTACCCTGCGGCACACCTGCTTTTATGGCATCCAAAGGAGAACAATTTTAGTGTCACTATTCGTTAGATGCATGGTGAGAGCTTGATTCACCATAATCCAGAGCTTTTACCTCGAATTCATACAGCAACAATGAAATTCGATGTTTCACTTCGACTTGGTACTCAACAGGCAAACATCTCGTAGTTTCCTCGGCAGATTCGAAGAATTTCCTCAAATGGTCAACCCTTCGTCGTTTTTCTTCGTTTTCTGAAAATGCTTGTGACCACTCTGGTTTTGGCTGGCGTTTTCGTTTGAATGTGTTCGACGTGTTGGAAGAACCAGACTGTGCTTGAATTTTTAGGGTAGGCGACGAAATTTCTCTTTCATCCATTTCATCTTGACTACAATCAACATCCCCATTTTCTTCATTATCTTCAATTTCATGCTGTTCGATTTTTATTTCGTCTGTTGATATATCGATGTTTGGTTTCTGTTGTTTTTCCTTCGCATTTGGAAGGAGAAAGCTCATTTCATCCTCATATCGCCATTTTCTTGTGATTGATTCGGAAGGATCTCCATTTTTAGTTTGTCTTTTGGCTCTTGCTTTTCTATAGCAATCTTTCAAATTTTTCCATTTCTTCTTGCAATCTTCAGCTGAAAAGAGAATATTATTAGTTGTTTTTCAGGTTTTTGGGACATGCTTATTTGTTAGTCAGTTTATAATGTTCAATAGAATGGTTTTTCTATACAGGGTGTTCTACGAGCTCTATGACAAACGTGAACAGACGATAGTTGTGCTCATACTTAATATTAAGATCCCTGAAGCTTTCAAAGTTATGAACAAAAATAAGTTGAAAGATGAAATTAAAAAAAATTGTACGAAAATGCCTTCTACACTATGAGTGCATTTTGGATTAGCTATTTTGAATAGTTTGTTATGTATATAATATTTGTCTTATACTCGATTATTGACTATCAATGTTTTAAGATTTAGCCTATTTTGAACGTTAATTTAATGATTTTATTTAATGTATTTCAATGTTAATTTATTTTAAATTTTGACTTTATTTATATTTACTTTTAATTATGATAGATTTTATGAAAATGAATATGTTGATGGGTTAAAATTATTCACTTGTATTTATTGTGAATAAATCAATAAATAAATAAATAAATGAATAAATAAATATTTGTTTTCCTATGGACATATAGATTCGATCCGTTTTTTCATTCAGAAATTACATGAATTTGAAATAATTTATTGTCATATTTGAATTAAAAGTAGGCCAATTAACGAAAATATCAGTTGTAATCTAGATCTCAACATTGTTGGCAATATGTGATATCAGCACGATGATGCGCCAATAAGCAAAGGGAGACAAATAATTGCCTGGGTTGAATGAAAATTTCCCGAAAAAATGAATAGTACAAGGGCGACCTCCTTCACCGGATCTCAATCCGTTAGATTTTTATTTCTGGTAACCTATGAAGCAGTTTGTCTATCATGTTGAAATCCAATCTCAAGTTTTGAAGGAAAAAACGGACACTGCTCCAGAAAAATATCACCCTCTAAACTTGCAAACAGAATTGACATATCACGTGATGGAAAATCTGAATTGGAAAGCACTTTTCTAAGAGAGGACGAGAAAGAACCCTTTGATAGACGATTATAAACTAATTTTTAGCGCGAAAACTTTGACCTATACCACTACTATGCAAACTATCTTGAAAGGGTAGAATGGTCGAGAACACGTACCGCGAAAATATTTTGCACTACATGATATATTTTTATTATTATTTTATCTCAAATGACGGAATGGTCGAGAACCAGTGCCGGTCGGCTAACCAGTGCATTTACCCTATAGTCCATTTTGAACATGACTGTATGGAACTAACAATTGTCGGTTGTTTTAACTTTTTACTTGAACTTTCACCTTGGAACTTTTGATATTCATCACAGTGCTTTCTCTTGAGATGATTTATCATAGATGTTGTACTAGCACTTTTACCAACACCACCCCTAGATATGTCAGAATTACAGTTAATGCATCGCGCATATTTATTGTCATCACATAACAAATAATATTTCCAAATATCACTATTCTTTTTAGACATTTTACTCGTAAGTTTGTACAACTACCGCTCCCTTCGAACTTCAAACGCGAAATGAAAGCACAATCAAATGGCGTCTGGTCTGATGCATTCGATATGAGCGAGTCTCAACACGAAATTGTATCTCGTCGCTTCGGCCGAATCGAACAACTGCTTCGGCCGAAGCGAATCCGAATAATTGAAAAGTAGACCGAAGCGGCCGGATACCGAAGCCGAATCGATGCTTCGGCGCATCCCTAATTGGAAGGTAATAGCACAGACCAGCGTTGCCGTTCGTACGATAATTATCGTTTTGTACGATAATTTGCTACTCGGTACTATGTACGATACCGCAAGTACGATAATAGCGTTTTGTACGATAATTTCAGTGTACCTATCATTTGAGTTGAAATTTCCATAGATACTAAAAATATAATGAAACTGGGTATGGCCAGATTTAGTAGAAATCTTCTTTTTCAGTAGATTTTTCGCATTTTCAGGAAGTTTTTAGTAGGAAGAAATCATTTGGTAGATTTTAGTAGTTTTAAAAAATCTAACCGAGACGGTTGGGAATGTCTAGACTTTAGAATGTTTCGATGAATCAATTCATAGTTCATTGGGGTTCTACGTGGATCTAGAAGAACGAACCTACTCAAACATAATAAAATCATAATACTTCTTTGCTGGCTGTAGGCTGAAAATAAATACCGAAGGGTAGGTGCCTCATCAAAAACAGATGGTGTTCAAAGTTCAGTTGAAAATATACCATTATCTCATATTTGGTATTCTATTTAGTGAAAAAAAATTGTTGTAACAGGTATTTCATTGACATATTTGAGTGGCTGAATATTTCAGATTTGAATATATACATTTCACACAACAAAATCGTTTTTTTGATGACCCTTATTTTATAGAGAATTTTTACGAAGATATTTCTTCGTATTCAAGTATTTAGATTCATATTATTTTATAATATGTGGATATGGGAGCAAATGTTCAATTGTTGAAAGCACATAACACAGACCATCAAAAATATACTGCCATTTCAATTGAAAAGGGTGTATCTGCAAAAAAGCACACTAGAGATATTTAATTGAATTAATATGAAAAAGAAATACATGACAATGCGTGTTAATTAAATTCATTAATTTTAATTCAGAAAAACTATTGAAGTCAAATATATTTATCAAAATAAATTTGTTACTTGAAATCGTACTTACAAACTTCAACCCTAAGTATATGTATAGGTATCATTAAATAATAGGATCCTTGAATTATTTCCGAAAAACGTATTTTTCATTAGTATTTCAGATTCAATTTCGAAACGTATCTAGTACCTCGAACACCCATATTCAAAGAATTTTGTATTTGGGTATTTTTTATTCTGTTTCTTTTACATCTTTGTCGACGATTGCATGTTTTTTGCAATATTCCAAGTTATTTGGGAACAGAACTTGTATGGAAATGAGTAATTTCTGAAAAAAAAAACAAAAATAACAGAAACAATTTTCACGATGTTATAAGTAAAATTCGATACATTCTTTCACGATTTCCTTAAAAAATTTCTTGTTTTATTTTCGTATCTGTACGCATCTCTACTATCTATCCTATTCATGAAGTAAAATTTAACCATAAGACACATTAGAATAAGGTGTATTCTGAATAAAGTGAAAATACCGACAATCTGTGAATAGGAAAATACAGGTTCTCTGATCTTGTCTGATAATTAATTAATTATTCATTAACCGTTTCGTCTAAATGAAAAATATATTACTTATTCGATACATTGCTTGTTTTTTCATCCTTTTCCACAAATTGTCATATTCTCGCAAAAATTTCCTTTATTTCGAATGTGTACGATAAAAATCAGTGGGATACGATAATATGTACGATAAAAATCAGTGGGATACGATAATATGTACGATAAAATACGACAATTTTAAACACGCGGTACGATATTTTAGGCTTGTTGACCTGGCAACGCTGGCACAGACTAACCAGTAACCAGACAATTCACTCTGCCGTTTTTAGGCACGGCGTTTCGTTGACCTTGAGTTTCACTATGAACTACTGTAGTAAAAAATGACAAAGATAACCGAACTTCCCACTCTTTTTAAAAGGTTCAAAACGCAAGTGATTTGTCAGATTAACCCATTCAAATTTTTGAATTCACCCGACTGCTTGTATTCAACCCCTATTCTCTTTGAATATTGAATACCAAGCAAAATTTATCAAAGTATTCAAAATTCCTGTTTTTTTAAAAACATTAAATATATTTCTTTGAATTAAAACAACAAAGGAACTAAATATTTTATTATTTATAATATATTTGGAATTAGTAAATATGGAAGCCGTCAGTCAAGGTAAAATATGTACGAAGTGAACAGAAGATAAAATGGGAACCGAAGGAAAACGAGTTTCACATATAGAAACTCAAACAACTTAAGAATTATCTCACCAAACACCAAGAAAAAGAAAGTTGAGGCATCTAATTGAGGTAATATATAGTTGAATTTGGAGAATATATAGTCACTAAAAAAAACCTTATTTTTCAGTCAAAGGAAAATGAAATTAAAGACATTCAACTTCGAACAGTCTATTCAGGAAATAGACCCCTGCAAGACAAAACTATCTAAAGACAAATTCGAAAAGGCTTGTGATATTCATCTGCCAAATAGTTTTGGAAATATAGCCAAAATAATCAGTGATCTCAATGATAAAAATCTAAAAGGAAGAAGATATACCAAGGAATATGTCCTTTCATTATATTATTCCGGGCCTAAAATTTATAAAAGAATGTTGGCCATATATAATTTTCCATCAGTATCCGCATTGAGAAGAATGACAGAGAATATTGAGAAAGGAACTGGTTTAAATGAATTTATATTCAGAAGTCTCAAATGGGGACTAGAAGGTAAAAGCAAAGAAGACAGGATGTGTGCTTTGTCAATGGATGAAGTATCGATCAAAGCAAATTTGCAATATGATAAGAAAAATGATGAAATTGTGGGTTTCCATGATATTGGTTAGCATTAAGAGCTGAATTTTTTCTTTTGCTGAATACTTGATATATAGAAAAAGTTTTTACAAAACCTTTTTATTTCAGGCAAAGAAAAAAAATATATCCCAGCAAAAAATGCCTTAGTATTGATGGTAAGAGGAATAAACGATAATTGGAAGCCGCCATTGGGATATTATTTTTTAAATACATCCTGTAGTCCAACAGACCTGAGTGGAATTATTGGAGATTACATCGACAAAATGGTTGAAATAGGACTTGATGCAAGAGTCCTAGTGTCTGATATGGGCTCTAACTTTGTTGCATTTTCCAAAAATTTAGGTAAAACTGATAAATGCACTAAATTTGATATGAATGGAAAGGAATTGCTATATTTATTTGACGTCCCACATTTAATGAAGTGCATGCGGAATATATTATTGAAATATGAAGTGGAATTTGAAGGAAAGATAGCAAGATGGAAACACATCGAAGAATTATATGAATTAGAAAAAAAAAAGGACTTGAAAATGGCAACTAAATTAAGTGATGCACATGTATATCCAAATTGCTTCCAGAAGATGAAGGTGAAATATGCTACTCAAGTATTCAGTTCGACAGTAGTTGCAGGTGAAATATTATTGAATAGCAAGCAATACAATGCACATTTGATTGTGAATAATATTTTCTTTTTATTTTCAAGCTATATCAAGATACATAGCAAACGGTGAAATGAACGCATCAGCAGCAAGCACAGCATCTTTCCTAGAGAAATTTTATCAAGTCTTTGATATATTAAATTCTAGTTCAACAACCACAATCAACCAGTTTTAAACAACCTTTACAATGGAACTGAAACTCAGGAAAAATTCCTTAGGACTATGTTGGATGGTTTGAACAGTTTGTTTTAGAACGTCTGCATAAATCACTTGCAGGTATCATCACTTACCGGGTATATCCAATTCATTCGAAATTTCTTCCCATGAATTTTCTTTCATTTCTAAATTGTGAAAGTTTTTGTCACTCAACAAATAAAGATTCGGATAATTTCGAACCAACTTGATTAATATTTCTTCATCCATTCCGAACGGAATACAAAAACTTCCTAAGGTAATATTATGACTTCAATATAATATTCGTAAAATAAATGTACCCACATGTGTTGAATTTATTGAAGGGGGACTGCGGAACACCGAGGCAACTCGCTCAGATCAAAATCCAAGCGATTCCGTTCGGTTCCGAGGCTTTCCGAACCTTCCCGAGGTGTTGAGAGGCCCTGGGGTCGGCTTTTCAACCTGCCATCATCTGCCTGAAGCAGGCTCCACATTTACGAGGAACTTAACGTAAACGAAGTAAAATAGTATTTGACGCAATATTTATCTCTAATGAATAGCTTGTGAATTCAAATAAAAAAAAAAAAAAGGTTAAATGAGTCCACTTGATGAAGGCAATTTAATATAAATATCAAAATTATTATGAGAGTTAATTTTGTTGTTTTTGAACTACGATTCTCTGATCAGGAAAAATTGTAATGAAGAATACAAAAACTCCTTCATGTTAATTCATTAACCAAAATAATAAAATAAATTCACTTAAAAATGTTATCCAAAAATGTGAAATATCTGAAAAGTTACAGTGTAGCGAAACAATTGTATTAAATAATTATAAGTGGAAATAGAATAATGGTCATTTAATGTCTGAATATTACATATAATATTCATAATTGCTAATTATGATGTTTTGTACCTATGTATATTTCATTATATTTATGACCTGTGTAAGCTATTTTCGAAATTGTAAGAACACCAATAAACTCTCTCTATTTCAAATATTTGAATTAATTCTAGTAAAAGTTTTGTGTTTTTTTCACGACTTTGCACGATCATACTCGGTTACACATCGCTTTTGATTGGTCAGGATCGGGTTTTAATTAATGTATCCAATCGAAATCAACGGAAAAATTCTTTTGCTTTTTAATTCTCATTTTGTCTGCGAGATAAATTTCGATTAACGATGATATTCAAGAAAGCTAAGTATTCAATGGAAAGGCCCTAATTTCGTAATATTTTTCAATCATTTTCTACATTTCCTATTTACCAAAGACGTGCATCTTAAAAAAGTTTTCCTGATTTGATTTTGGTACTAAATGAAGCCCCATCTATTGATAGAAGAGAAAATATCAATGAAACACATACCAAAATTTTAACATATAATATATTCTTTAAAATATTTAATTTTTTTTTTCAATATTATTGATTTTTATAAAAAATATACAATATACAATAACTTCATTATTATTATTACAATGGAGAAGGGGGGAGGCCGAAGCCTATAACCCTACAAAAACTAAACAGAAATTTCATGTATGAGATACAATAGAAAATATCGTTGAAACACAAGAAGTATAAAAAAATAAAACAAATTATCAATCTGGTTCTTGAAGCTTTTGACACTTGGGGCGCAGACAATGTGGTCAAGTAGAGAGTTCCATCTGTCGAAGACTATATTACATAGAAAATGCTGTCTCTGTGATGTCCGAAAAACTTCGTGGTACAACTTCAAAGGATTCGCGGATTGTTGGTTATGACTGGAGAGGAACACCACCGACACTATAACACCGTCGCGGATTATTCTTACGCAGGTGGAGTACCTTGCACTTTTCAACGTTTAGAGGCAACATCCATTCCTGGCACCAAGCAGATATTCTGTCCATATCCCTTTGGAGGGAAGAAATTAGCGCATTAGCAAAAATCTTAAAATCATCCGCGTATGCGGGATGAAATACCCCGCGAGAAATCAGCCATAAAAACGGGAAAAAGCACTGAACCGAGTACTGAACCCTGCGGCACTCCACTAGTCATTGGCCTGCCAGATGAAAAGGCTCTGCCAACTCTCACAGAAAATTCCCGATTGCTTAAAAACGATTCGATCCATCGGAGCAGCTCTCCCCTGATTGCAAAGTGCTCAAGCTTCTGGAGGAGTCTTTTAAGAGGCACGCGATCGGAAGCTTTAGAGAAGTCCAAATACACAACACTACCGGGGAGTGGAAATCAAGAGATGTTGTCCACGAGTTCAGGCACTGAAGCAAACACGTTATGACGGAACGCCCAGGGACAAAACCATGATGAAACTCAGGGATGATCTCGTTCCAAATCAAAAAAGGGACCAGTGCAAAGCTAATTACAAGCATACTTCATATGTAATCGGGTCCTTATGTTATGTTAGAGACAGAGATTTTAGATACAGTCAAGAGAATACTGAGGGAACAAATCGAAATTTAAAACAATAATATGATAATTTTCTCACCTTGAATTAAGAAAATCTTCTCGTTCTTGAATCGCACAACAAACAAATTTGCTACTTCATTGAATTTGAAACAATTAGCATTCAATTAAAAACTTGCACTACTATCTGACCCTACTCGACAGACGACCACTTGATGAATGATCACACCTTGTTGTAGGATATTGATATCTAGGTGCGTTGCCTAGCAAAGAAACCCAGATGCACTTCTGCGTATTTGCAATATGCACCAGTTGTGAACCGTTCAAGCTCATTGCACATGCTCTTTGCTTCCATAAGCGAATTGCCCCTCCTATGGAAGATTCCAAAATATAAAAGATGACGTTGAAACAAGTTCGAATATTTTTCATTCGGGATTTTCGAATTGAACTTTTCTCCGAGATGAAAAAATTTGTTGTTCCATATGAAGCAGAGAAATACATGAATCAATGCAACATGGCGAATATGAGAATTATTGATTTAAGGAAGATAATACTTCAGAAAGAGGTAAAAAAAGGCTAATGACCAGCATATATCACAGATAATCAGATCCTTTGTTTACGTTAGAGACAGAAATTGTGAATACAGTCAAGGGAATCCTGAAGGAACAAATCGAAATTTAAAATGAAAATATGACAATTTTCTCACCTTGAATTAAGAAAATCTTCTCGTTCCTGAATCACACAATAAACGAATTCGCTGCTTCATTCAATTTGAAACAATTCAAATTCAATTGAAAACTTGTACTACTATCTGACTCTACTCGATAGACGACCACTTGACGAATGATCACACCTTGTTGTAGGATATTGATATCTAGGTGCGTTGCCTAGCAAAGAAACCCAGATGCACTTCTGCGTATTTGCAATATGCATCGGATGCACTCTCATCAGTACAGGGTACATCTGGCGACTCACGCTGTCTTATCCATATATAAATGTTATTTAGTTGTGTTTGGAAAAACGGAATATATTTCAATTTTTCAAATATCGTACTCAATTGTAATTTCTTCTTTCAATTCTTGTGAAAATTCCAAACTGTCAGAATGAGATGTGGAAGGTATACAATCGTACTGCTGCTGCATGTCTTGCTGAGGAAGAAGTTGGGCTAATCTTTCACGATTAATAAGATCCTGAATTTGTCCTTGCAAAATAATGAAACTTCTTATAGGAAGCTCTCTCAGTTGAGCAGAAATATGTTTGGCAAAGGCATCATATTGATCGTCGGATCTATAATTATTTGTATTTACAGTTTTTTTCAGTGACTCTCTGCTTTCATCTACATAGAAACCTAATGGAGTATTTCTAGAAATTGTTATGCGTTTTGGAGCTTGTGATATGCTTGATGGTTCACTACGTTTGAAAGACTGAACTGAAGATGGTGAATCTGGTAGGATTATTTCTTCGGTGTTAGTTTCAGTAGATTCTTGGTTCTGAAAAAAAAAACTAATTTTATAGGGATCATCAATGAAATCGTTGAATCAAGAATTGAGCAAACCGTCTACATTTCAATGTTAAGGTATAGGGGAAGGCGGGGCAATATGACGAAAGTAGGCTGAAAAATTCATAAAACTGTTATTTGCTCATTTTACGATGTGAAAGGAACTATTCTGTTATATACTGTCATTAAGTTTTCCACAGAAATTTAATTACTTGAGAGTTAATATTTGGAGTGAAAAATTTGAAAGTTATCTGCCTACGTCATATTTGTCACCTTACCCGATGTGAAGAGTAAGTTGGCGAATTGTGGAGAGTAACATCAGGAGATACGTATTCTAAAAAAAAATATAGGTAGCTATATAAAAAAGTTTACAAATCAAGGTAAAATAAATTTATTCTTGGAAGTAAACACAACATAATTTCTTATGAATTTTTACAGACACCAATCACAACACCATTTCTTATTATGATTTCTTGAACAATGAGAGAAATCTCATTAACTCTGATTAATGAGGCCATGGAAGAGTTTTCTTTCTGAACTCAAAATCCAATGCTTTGTTTTCTTGTTGAACAGTCTTACACTATTTATCGCTCTGATCTCAAGGGGCAACAAACCATACAACCTCGGAGACAGATAATCACATTGACGTTGGCCTATGGTCTTCTCGCAGCGAGGAACACTTAAAAATGTTTCCTTATTTCGTGTGCTATAGCAATGCGAAATCGGCTCGGTGGTGATCTTTCTCTCTTTAATTCTCATTAGCATACACATGCAAAAAAGTTGTTTCAGATAAAAAAAAACAGATTCTGTATAAAGAATATCATTCGAGTATCTCAGAGGCTTCCTGAACATTATCCTCAAAATCCACCTATGGACAACATTCAGGTTTTCTAGGTGTTTGTCACATACACCACCCCAGCCAACTATCCCATATGCCAATTGTAATTGAACAAGTGTATAATATAGTATTCTCAGATGTTTTTGGTCGATAAAGTCTCTGAGGCGTTTGAACCTAAATAGCATACTTCTCAGTTTTTTCACGATATTCCCAATTTGAAGACCCCATTTTAGATGTCGGTCAATAACTGTTAGAATATTACTTCATCCGAACAGATTACGAGAGAGACAACCAACCCTACACTTGATAGTATTATGTCATGTCGTGCGGTGGCGCTACGAGTCTGCGCGTGGCGAGGCCATCGAGGGCCATCGAGAGAGAAAACAAGAATGGACCTTCGATGGTCGAGAGCGAACGTCAGGGACAAAACTTTAGAGTGTCAGTCTCTTCCACCCGGCCTTCTGTCAGGTCCTTCCGTTCTGTCTTCTGAACTGTACTTGTATAGAGATAGAGTTAGACTTACGAGTGTCTTGAGAATAAACGATTAATATCATCATCTGTGTATTAGTGAATACTCTGTATTTTATATAACCCAAATATATAATCCAATAGGTAATGGGCTCCAGTGCATGCTTAACTGCGCGACAATGTAAACACTTATTCTGAAAATATGTTGTGTAAACAACGAGAAAAACATTGAGGTAAGTTGAATTTCAACTTAAATTATGAGGCTAGAGATATTTTAGTTAGTTCGGTGAATGGAAATGATTTATTTCATATTCATTCCTGAAATAGAGAATTCCTGTTATACAGTAAATACTATATTTGGTTAATGTGTTTAACTATCTATTAGACAAGGAATCAACTTTGATTCTTAACGGTTATTGACAGTTGATGTTTAGAGAAACGAGATATTTTGCTATACACATGTTTTATAGATTTAGATGATTAAGATTCAGTTTAGAGAAACGAGATATTTTGCTATACACATGTTTTATAGATTTAGATGATTAAGATTCAGATTAGAGAAACGAGATATTTTGCTATACACAAGTTTTATAGATTTAAATGATAGATTCAGATTAGAGAAATGAGATATTTTGCTATACACATGTTTTATAGATTCAGATGATAGATATTCAGATTAGAGAAATGAGATATTTTAATATACACATGTTTTATAGATTTAGATTATGCAGATGTAGATTCTGTATACTCATTGTATCAATAATAAATAAACAGTAAGTAACCCGGTTACTTTCGATTATGATTCCTACGTAATGGCGTGGAGACCTTCTGTCTGACAATGGTTTATGTTGATGGCAATTTATATTGCTGATACATTAGATAACCAGATAAATAATTAATATCATACGATGATATTACTCGTTTGGAAATTGTACTAAATATTGTACTCATTGTTAGTTTCATTGTATCAAATTGATTTAGATGTTTGTAAATTTAGAGATTTTACATTCATCATTTGAGAAAGTTATATTATGTGAATTTAGAGTATTTTTCAGAGTCATAATTTGAGAGATGTACATACATCATTCAAGAGGTTTACATGAGGAAATTTTAGAGTGTTTATTTAAACCTTTCAGAGCCTGAGATTATGTAAACTTTAGAAATTGTGCTAACATACTTTCTGTTTTAGATTGGATAATTTTATAGAATTTACATACCACACCTAGAGGATTGGATCATGTAGATTTGAAGATTCTACATACATTGCTTGGAGCATGTAAAATTGGATGTTTCACATTCCATAAACATAATCCAGAGATGGAGATATTTTGAGACTATATATATTGATGAAAAATTTGGGGAATTATTTATTTCACTAAACTACAAAAACTGCAGTATGGTAAGATTAGTGATAACTATTATTTCAGGGCTTCTTTCATACAATGCTTGCTGTGCTGTGTTGTTTGTTTGTAAGCTAGGGATATTATAGGATTCAAGTATTCATCCCGTATTTGTAAAATGGCCATACCTAACTCAACAGGTTTTCATTGCAGTGCGTGATACCGCTTTTGTAGTAAGGTTCACAGGTACGAGGTGGTGATACTTGAAAACTCGATAACACGTTTCGGATTGTATCAGATTGCTGTGCGTCTGAGGCAATTCAGAAGCACGAAACAAAATTTTATATCTTATACCTGGTAGTAGAGGTACTAAGAGAGCATATAATGCACAAAAATCTTAGAATACATAGTATAAATATTTTGTTTCATAAATCCTGAAATAGATGGCAGCCAAAGAAAATCAAGGAAAACCATTGGTGGATTATCATAGCGATTCCACCATTTCGGTAAGTGCAGAAGATATAGGTTTCATGCATTACGAGGAAAGTGAGAATTGTCAGAATCAATGTAAGTTTTTCATGCAATTAATAATTGCCCATTTCCTTGATTTTAGCTGACTAGAGCAGTATCAACGAGTGATACGTAAGAGACTAGATGAGAGATGCTAGAGAAATTTTAGAGTCATTATGCAAAACCCCTTTTGAGATATTAGAGATTTAGAGATTTGAGAGAGTAGAAATTGTCGACAATAGAGTAGAGTAGAGTAGAGAATATTAGAGATTAGAGTGCGAGAAAACCCAGGTATATAAAAATTTATTCATGTTACAGAGGTAATTAGAGTTATGAGAATATTTTTGAGGTTAAATTTTAGAGATTCTGGAGTATGAGAAAACCCAGCTATATTTAATAAAAATTAATTCATTTTCCAGAGGTTATTAGAGTTAAGAGAATAATTTTTGGGGTTAAATTCTAGAGTACTAGAAAACCCAGGTATTTAAAATTAATCCATGTTACAGAACAGAATTCAAATTTTAAGATCTGGATGGACAGTATATGATCAGAGCTTTTTGACAAACGATTTGTTGGACGTCATAGAGCCAAGTACGAGTAACCAAACTTTTTCAGAGGCCAACAAATCCAAGAGAAGTAATCGAGACATTATCATAAACAGAATTGAGGAGAATTATTAAAAGAAAATTTTCAATATCCGAGACCCTGTTGAAGTAAGTAGAGGTTTGAGGTTCTCCAAGTGCAAGTCAAATGCGACACTCACACTTCAGGTAAGAGCTCACTCGTACTCCATTAAAATGAAGAAATACGAATCGGTCGATGATTTCTGTGAAAGATTCGACTCGATAGTATAAGAGTATGAAGCATGTGAGGTGTGATTGAGCTAACTGCTCAAAAAGATAAGATCTGCACTTTATCTGGCTGTATTACCAGTCATATCCGAGTTACGAGATGCAGATCTGACCAGGAGACAGACCCCAAACCAAGAAGGTAATTTAGACGAGATCAGAGAGATTAGAGGTTGAGAAGAGGTCTGAAATTGAAGAGGAGATTCCAAAAGTTAAACGGGTACATAAATTAAAATGCTTCCGTTGTAACAATGAGAGACACTGGTCAACTGATTCCAATTTGAGGCAACAGAGTAAGTAAGTGATTCTGCTTCGGTTGTGGGACAATCAAGTAAGAGGATGGCATTAACAATGGTGGCACGAACGAAACGTTCAATTTAGAGGATCGAGTAGAGGTAGGATGAACAAGCCACGTCTCAACACTAAGAGACGGAGTCATGTAAACCAGAGGAGAATGAGAGAGAGTAAGAGATTCAACAAAGAGGGTCGCTCCAAGGCAAGAAGGGTTGGAAGTATAAAGCATAGAGAAACTAAAACAGGTAAACTTGATCCAATCATTAACTTCTTTGCAGATTCTGTAGCAACAGACCATATCGTAAATGATTGTCTGACTTGAGAAACTTTGAGAGATGTCAAAATATGAGTATAGAGAGCGAATAAAACGAGATAGCAGTCATTGTAATCGATAGTAAGGGTGAGTTAATCTTATATTTAGATTCTAGAAATGAGAATACTAAGAAATTGCGAAACGTATTTGCAGAGAAAGAGATTTCTGAGAATTTACTTCCCTTACGTAAACTCGCAGACTCTGGGTTCAATATTTACTTAGATGTCCAAGTCCTAAGAGTTTACAATAAGATTAATAATGAATTTGTTTTAGAGAACAGGTCCTAAGAGTTTATAATGAGGTTAATAATGAAATTGTTTTAGAGGACAATTCCAAATCCTAAGTGTTTACAATAAGATTAATCATGAGATTGTTTTAGAGAGTCGAGCAACGATAAGCGAAGAAGATGAGATGAGCTTGCAATCGCAGACACATTCCAATAACGAGTTATTAGGTTCGGAGGGAGAACCAGAATCTGCGATTGGGAGGGAGAAGTAATATAATCTCATCGTTTCAACTAATGAGAAAGTTCTACAAGTTTTAACTGACAAAACACATGAAACACAATCTGAGCAACAAGAAAAATTGGGATTGCAGTCATATCAGTAGAGAGGTAATTTAGATCGATAACTTGGAATCACTCCAAAACTTAGAACGTGAAGTATGTATCATATCGACAATGGAAAAATTACATTTTAAAGAGACAGAATGAGAGCTGAGAAACAACCAGTTGACACACACTGACACGATGGGACTTATTGAACCACCATCTCATCCAGGTCAGTAAAGATTCATTAATGTCTACATAGAAGACTATTGGAGACTTGCTAAAGCATATCCATTAAAACAGAAGATGAGTTGGCTGAAGCATTATAGAAATTCTTAATATCAACAAGAAACTTGTTGGAGAAAAATGAGAAGGTATATTATATCAGGTCAGATTAAGGTACAGATTTACCGAAAGGAAATTCCCAGAAGTACTGAGTAGAGAAAATATAGAGAATGAGAGAGCGGAGAGGTTCAACTTGACGATCCAAAAGAAGGTTCGTACATACATTTTTGATTCCAGACTACCTAAGAGTATGTGGGAGATTGGTATTGATGCATCTATAGATGTGTACAACAGAACACACAAGTCTATCAGATATCAAACACCGTTGACAAAGTTTGCACCAAATGCAAAATGCCACTTTGATCAAATTGAGAGATTTGGATGTATTTGTAAGTATTATTATTATGTATTGTGATGTTCGCATACATTAAGATTCCAAAACCCAGCTTGAAATTTGGAGAATGTGCCCTGAAAGCTGTCCTAGTGGGTTATACCGCTACAGGATACTTGACGTGGCATTCAAGCTCGAGCTACATGTGAGATTCAACAAGAAACTTGCCTACAAAGATGTTTATAGAAATAAACAACTTGATGACACTAAAGAAAAATTACAGACCCAGGAAAATATAATCGACTGGGATTGGATGAAAAACTCGAAAGAGCCAAAATAAGGGAACTGCCGATCAAAAGGCCAATACCCTGCTACACTCAAAGAAAATCGTAAAGGACGTAAGCTATGCAAGGTTTCTTAATTACTCAGAGAATAATATTTTAGAAATTGGGCTGAACGACCTCGGTCGATTGCCTTTGGATAACTAGTTATCAATAAAGATCAGCTATTAATATTATTATTTTAGGTAAATATGAGAAAACCAATAAAGAAGAAGATGTGAGGCTTTGTCTTATTTCTTCATTAAATAGAGAACCGATAAAATTCAAGGAAGCTATAAATTCTAGAGAAGGCCACTTATGGAAGAAAGCTATAAAAAGAAGAAATTGATTCCATGATACAAAATAAGGTTGGATTTTGGTAGATTATTATTATTATTATTATTATTATTATTACATTGGATACAGAGTTGAGTATAAAACTATAAAACTCTTAACAAAATAAAACCTAATGTGAAAAAATAACACCAAAACAATTCAGGAAAAACAACACATATTGAAACATCCGATATTTGAAAATATATTTGACTTTATTCAAGAACTCTTGTCCACCAGATGTCGAACCCATTCTTGAACACGCTCACCGACGCAGCTCCAACAAAATCATGCGTTAGTTGATTCCAACACGATCACAAGCGAAGACAGATAACTGTTCGAATTTTGAGTTAATAGAAACAATATTCGTAAGTGGCAACGTAATCAAGTTAGACTTCAATCTTTTGAGGACGGTATTTTGATTATCGAAGGGTTTCCCTTCCTGTATTTAATAGTCAGGTCAGTCTCCCCAGAAGATCGTTTTCTTTCAAGCTCCTTGCGAAGGTCCTGAAGCTGCTTAATTTGAAGTGGCGTCTTATCATCATCTATTGAAATCCTCCTGTAGTTCTCAAAGGCAGCAAGGACCCGTCTATGACGTAGGATATTGGCAGGTACCGCCGGGTTCGAAAACTCTACCTTAACCAGTCTGGGCGCCCCCTGTCGCAAATTACCGAGTCTTCTGGTCGCGATCATATCGCAGGGTGAGCCGTCCCTGATCTTCGAAATAATATCAAGAATTAAAGCTTTATCTGTTATAACATCTACTGACTCAGGAACATTTCGGATAATGAGATTGTTAGCTCGCTTAACACGATCCAGTAACTCGACTGGATTAACGTACAATAAAGAGCCATCGGTTCCAGCCGCCGCTGCCGAGATGGATGAACCAGCGATATCCTTCAAGGTCAACACTTCACTCTTCAATATAAGGCTAGCCCTCTCCAACGCCACAACATCAACTGATCCCAACTGATTCTTCAACCCCGAAACGTCCTCCCTCAGAACTAAATGGGAAGTTTTGAGGACACTGAGCTCACCACTGACTTGCTGCAATGATGACGCATGCTGCTTCAACATTTTGTCATGTGCCTCCACACTTCTTACACAGCTGCTCAGTTTATCTGAAAGCTCTTTCTGTGCCTGCTTAATTTCAGCAATATCTCTAGCGATACCGTCGAGGATAGACAATCTGGACAAAACCATGTCCAACTGATTCGATGAACCAGTGGTTTGGGACTCCGCTACACCTGTCTTACTCCGAAGCGGACGGGGATTATTGCTTTGCTGGCTGGACATTATTAGGATGATCGAATTCCGAATAATAAAAAAAAAGGATGAAAAACAAAGGATACACGCTCCACTCAGCCGAGGCCGATCGGTGAGACTTAAATAAACGTACATATAAAAGGAATCTTCAAATATCTGGAAAACGGGCAAACATTATAGATTCGAAATGGTATTCGAGAGAAAATTAGAGGCAAATGGTCTTATACGATACAAAGTAAGATTAGTCATACGAGGCTTTAAGGTCAAAAATATCTATGACATTAGACTTCCTGTAATTAGAGCTACATTTTCAATAATAAATAAGTATGATTTACATGCTTGTCAATCAGAAGTAAAAACCTGCCTTTTTAAATGGCACTATAGAGGAGTTCTATATGGAGATTCTTGATGGAGTAGACATTGACAATGAGATCAAACGATCTTATGTATATAAACTCCGGAAAACCCTATATGGACTGAAGATGTCCAAAGAGATGTAAGATCCACTGAAGAGATCTAGAAACTTGGTTCAGAGAATGATATACATGGACCTTGTTTATATACTTGGAGGAGAAATGATATAAATATAAAGAGAAACCGAGAAGAGAGGTATATAAATCAATCAATCAAATTATACCATGAATATATTAGATAGATTAAATATGAATGACTGCAATGCTCAAAATACTCCTATGGTAACCAGACAGATTGAAAATAGGATTAAGAGAAATCAATCGGAGAATCTACAAGATGACTCAGATAAACTAAAGATGAAAAGAGTTCCTTGTAGAGATAAAAAGAGTTCCTTATAGAGATGAAAAGAGTTCCTTATAGAGAAGCTATTGGTAGCTTAATGTATCCATCAAATGGTAGACACTACGTTTGCTGTTAACTATTTAACGAGAAAACAAATGAAGCCGACCGAAGCTGATTGGAAAGGCGTAAAGAGAATCTTCAGGTATTTGAAAGGTACTGTGAATTTAAGTCTTAAATTTACTGCTCAAACTGAAGGCTTAGAAGCATTTACCGATGCAAGCTTTAGGGACCATACTGACTCTTCATCAACTGGAGGGTATGTTATTACATTGTTTGGAGATGTAATAGCTTGGAGAAGCCATAAACAAACATATGTCACATTGTCCACCTGTCAAGCCGAATACCTAGCCATGAGTGATGCTTGTCAAGAATCAATATCTCTTGATAAGGCACTTAGATTTGTGGTAGGAAAAACTATGTTTCCTATAACAGTCTGGTGTGATAACAAATCCGCTGGAGACTGCACCAAGAAAGATGGTAGTCACAAACTAAAAGTATTTGATGATCATTTAGAGGTAATAAATGACGACCTACTACATAGAGAGAAATCTGGACTTAGAAGACATATGGCTGAAACACATGGTGATTTAATAAAACAATGTGTTGAAGAAAAGAAAATCACAGTGAGATGGATTCCAACCAAGGAGAATGTGGCTGACATAATGATAAAACCTTAACCATCAGACGGTCATAGGAGATTAAATCAAAAACTAATGATTTAATACTAACTCATTGAATTTTTGTTTTCAGAGTATTTCTAGAGACTAGAGTATAAACTAATTGAGTTCTGTTTATAGATTAGACTTGGAGTGGAGAATGCTGGTTGCAGTTCGATGAAGGGAGGGAGTGTTAGAATATTACTTCATCCGAACAGATTACGAGAGAGACAACCAACCCTACACTTGATAGTATTATGTCATGTCGTGCGGTGGCGCTACGAGTCTGCGCGTGGCGAGGCCATCGAGGGTCATCGAGAGAGAAAACAAGAATGGACCTTCGATGGTCGAGAGCGAACGTCAGGGACAAAACTTTAGAGTGTCAGTCTCTTCCACCCGGCCTTCTGTCAGGTCCTTCCGTTCTGTCTTCTGAACTGTACTTGTATAGAGATAGAGTTAGACTTACGAGTGTCTTGAGAATAAACGATTAATATCATCATCTGTGTATTAGTGAATACTCTGTATTTTATATAACCCAAATATATAATCCAATAATAACAATGCCAAGGCACCTCACCGACTCGGCTTCAGGAATATTTGAATTCTCGCCCAAAATAAGCGACCCCATATCTGGTAATCCATTAGCCTATGACGAGAATGGCAGGTATTTAGTTTTCCCCAAGTTGAGTGTGAGTTTATTGTGCCTGAGCCATTGTTCTATAGCTTTGAATTCGTTTTCTGCTTCACACTTCAGCGATTGCCACGTTTCCCCCTCGTAAAATATTGCAGTGTCGTCTGCAAAGCTTATAATTTTTCCCTTGGTTTTGAGAGCTAACAAATGCCTTTTTACTCTTTATGCTTATCAGAATCTGCACTGCCAGGTGTAGGCAATACGCAAAGAGATTAAACCTACTGCTTTCAAAAAATTTCTTTTCGGTATTCTGTATTGCAGAATTATTAGAGGTGCGTTTTATCAATTCTTATAATAATAAAATTACACGTTGGAGGAGAGATATTACGTCGTTCATTAAAAATCTTCGCAGTAGCCCCAGCACAGTTATTGTTCTGGAAATAAATTTTCAACATTTCTTTTCTCTCCTCCAACGTGTAAACTATTTTGTAATTTCTGATTCGTTGTTGAGTTATTGAGGGTGGACACTTTTAAATGAGACACCCTGCATATAATCTTGTGGTGTGAATGAGATCCCTTGCTTTCTGATAAAAAGGGTGCTTTATCTACTGATGGGACCATTTAGTCTCTCTAATCTATAGCTTATTGAATATTCACAATTATTATTTATTATTGTAAAAAAAAACATGAGGTACTTGATATCAATTGTTACAAGTTTCAGGTACTCATTTCATTAGTAGCTTTTTGCACATAAAAGTAATTTTATATTTTTCAAAGAGCCACCAACGTTTTTTCAATGCCTAATTAATAATCATAAGTAGATTATTTTAATAATTGAGGATGATATATTACCTCGATGTCATCAAGCATATCGTCACCGTCTGTATTTTGAAGATGAGATTCACTCTTTCCAGGCTTGGGTTCTTCCAAAACAAACAGTAGTAATTTGTAATACCATAAGTTAGGTTGGTATACGTTATCAGTGCCGCTGCCGGATTTCAAAGAACTTAGTACTTTGTTATGTTCCCTCCGAAAACAACCTCGTATGGTATTAATTTTTTTTATTACTTTTTCTCTAGTTGCCTTTTTGTCCACTTCTCTAACTTTTTTTATCATTTTTTTGTACGCTGCGTTTTTTTTATGGCGGTCGCTGTAGTCCCTATTTTTCACCTGCCACAAACAAGGAAATTGTTTATATAAGTCAATAAATTCATATAGGAACTCTCGTGAAAAGCAACGTAAATCAGACATTTTGATTCGGATGTTGTTATTTATACTTTTTGATTGTTATGCTGTATTCAACACAACGACATTGTTCCAATAATATACGAAAGCATATACGTACTTATTCTCCACTCACGGTGATGCTTTCAGTTACCAATAAAATGCACACGCAAAAAGCAAACAGCGCTAGATCCCCAACAACTTGACTGTGCACGCCACACGCTAACCTATACGCATTAGTCTTCAACTGAACCTTGTGACGTCGGCCAGGGTTGCCATGTTGCCATATACTTAATATGGACAGGCCCTCACGTGACGAGTTCGCAGCAGTCTGAATATGAAAGAGAGAGATGAAGCTAGTTGAGGCAACGTCAAAATCATATAAATATACTAACTTATGAATTTATTGTCAATTTTAAGTTAATCAAATCGTTTTTTACGGTACAGTTATTTGTTACCTACCCTAATATTCAAAGCCAAAGACCTTGAGTTCAGAAAATAACAAAATATTCAAAATTTTTTGGAAGATACACAAACTTAATAAAATACATGGGGAATTTTATATTCTGTCTGCCAGTCCATCGTAAGACGCGTTTCGACCTATTAGAACTCATCAGCGTAGCTATAAGACCAGCAGAGAGAACAAATCGAAAACGGTTAGTGTCTTCCGAAGAGTAGAAAATATAGACAATGTCCCCATCTTTTAGGTGTAATCAACACTGAAATACTGATTGCATTTTAAATAATATAAATTTGATATTTCATGAACTGTAATGAATTATTCGTAATTGAAAATTGTTAGGAATTGCGGTTTTTCCTCATTTGAGGTTCTTTCTCGATAACTCTTGAAGTATACATTATAGGTATAGGGTTCGCTGAAATAACCCCTCCTATTTTTGTACGTAGAATCGACTGAAATAATAAATAGTATAGGGTTTTAATTTGAAATTCTTTAGTTTTGATGATTTTGAGTTATCCAAGTTCATGATTTCCTTATAAACACCCTATACATTTTTGATCCAAACTGCAAACAGTCTTACAATACTACGTTTTTGCAGAATCAAAAATGAATAAGGTTTTTCCGAAAAAGTATTATTCTGTAGAAATATTCGAAATGTGAGTCCCCGTCGACAACATTTTTTTCATAAGAATCCCATTAACTCATGAACCGTTGAGCTTCTAGCCAGGGTGTGGCATATTGCTGAAATTGTCAACACACAAGTTATATAATGATGCAATAATTAAAGTAGTAGTCTGTAGTAGCGCATACCAGGCGAAAAGAGCATAGATCTAAAGAGTGGTCATGTACTATATCATAAGAACTCAAACACGGAAGACCATTTAGGAGGCGTAGAGTTCATTATAAACAAGAATATCAAGCATCGTGTAGTGAAATTTCAGTCAGTATCAGATCGAGTAATATACGTCGTAGTAAGGTTGAATGCACGTTATAAACTTCAACTTATATATGTATATGCCCCAACAAACGCCGCTGACGACGAAGAGGTGGAACAGCTTTACGAAGATATAAGGGCAGCGAGACAAAAAGAGGACGCACATTTCCTTCACTTTAATGGATACTCCGATGCCAAAATCAGCAGAAAGGCATACACAGAGTACATAGGAAACCATGGTCTGGGCGTAAGAAACAACGGAGGTGAAATGCTTGCATGCTTCTAAACGCTGAATGCTTGTATTGTTTAAACACCTTCTATAAGAAGCCACCACAGAGGAAATGTACCTAGGTAAGCCCAGATAAAAAGGTAAAGAACGGAATAAATTTCATAATGGGTAACTGTTGGATATTAAGGGTTTTAAAATACAGAGTATTCACTAATACACAGATGATGATTTTAATCGTTTATTATCAAACTCTCTAGTAAGTCTCACACTATCTCTAAGCAAGTTCAGTTCAGAAGGCAGAACAGAAGGGAGCTCAACCCAGTTCAGATGGCAGAACAGAAGGGAGCTCAACCCAGTTCAGAAGGCTATTCAGAAGGGCTGAATCTCTCAGGTTATGTCCCTGACGTTTGCTCTTGATCATCGAAGATCTATTCTTGTTTTCTCCCTCGATGGCCCTCGATGGCTTCGCCACGCGCAGACTCGCAGCGCCACCGTACGACATGAAGTAATACTTCAAGTGTAGGGTTGGTTGTCTCTCTCGTAATTTGTTCGGATGAAGTAATATTCTAACAGTAACAGAAAGAAGATATGTAAAGACGTCTCGGTAATTAACAGATTCCATACAGGCAGCGATCATCAACTGGGCAGAGCACATATAAAATCAACACGAAGCTAGAACGGAATAAACTAATAAAACCACATCGTTGTTCCTCAAACCAGGAGCTACCAGAAAACCAATATCAGAAAGAGCTGAATAGCAGACTTGACCTATAAGAACTTGAAAACATGGAGATTAACCAACTGAATAAAAAAATTACGTCCAGCATCCAAATTTCATCAAAGAAAACATGTTGCAGAAAGAAGAAAATTGCGAATGACAAAATCACTCCGAGTACAGTCCAGCTCATAAAAGAAAGGAGAACATTGAAAACGGAAACAGACGAATACAGAGAGAAGAACAGACAAGTGAAAAAAGAAATTCGTAGGGACTTGAGAACACATAAAACTGAAACGATCCTGAATACCATAAAAAGGAATGCAAACATGAAAATGTTGAGATCCAAATTGTCCAAAGGAAAACAAAGATTGACAAAATTGAAAAACAGTCATAATATAGAGGTTACAAGTTCCGAGGAAATATCAAAGGTAATCGAAGATTTCTACTCGGATTTGTTCACATCAAACGAACCGCAATTGGCTCCAAGAACTCAAACAAGTCTAGTCAACGCGGGATCTGAGGAGATTCCTGAAATATCTACTGAAGAAATGAGAACGGCTCTTAGGAAGATGAAGACTGGAAAATGTCCTGGTGAAGATTGCGTTACATCAGAAGTGTTAAAGCAATGGGGTGGCATTTTGGAAAGAGCCCTGCAGGTGCTTTCAAACAGGTGTTTGCACGAGGGCAGAATACCCGATAAATGGCACAGCTCCGAAGTGGTGATCCTCTTCAAAAAAAAGGTGATATAAGTAATATCGAGAACTATCGCCCCATATATCTGCTGTCTGTATTATACAAACTTTTCACGAAAATTCTTACTAACCGCCTAAACCACAAATTTGATTTTTATCAACCTGTCAGGTTACAGCACCGTTGACCATCTTCAGACCCTTCGTAAAATAATTGAGAAAACAACAGAATATAATGTACCTATTCACCTAGCTTTCATCGATAACCACAAAGCTTTTCATTCCATAGAAACCCTTTACACTCTAGACTCAATGGACATTGCAAGAATTGACAGCAGATACTACCTCGCCAAAACTGTTCACATTGGTACTTGAAGATGTTTTTAAAAAACTTAATTGGTAAATGAAAGACATCAAAGTTGATGGCTCATTTCTCAACAACCTGCGATTCGCTGACGACATTGTCTTGTTTTCCAGTGATATTCATGAATTGGAGGAGATGACAAGTGAATTGAATCGTGCATCAAAACAAGTTGGTCTGAGGATGAACATCCAGAAGACCAAAATTATGAGCGGGGAAAATGTTGCCATCACGATAGACCAGCAACAAATAGAAAATGTTTCTCAATTCGGGACTCAATATCACTTTGGGAAAGGCAAATCAGCGAGCAGAGGTCACTAGGAGAGTATCGCTAATGTGGGCAGCTTTTGGAAACCTTGCACATATGCTAAAAAAATACGAAAATCCCTGTAAATCTTAAACGTAAAGTTTTTGACTCCTGTATCCTACCTATTGCCACATATGGGATGGGGACCGTAACCCTCACAGTCAAAATTTAAAAAACTAAGAGTAGCACAGAGGGCAATGGAACGTAATATGCTCAACATATCATTGAGAACAAAATCAGGAACAAGGAAATCAGGGAGAGAACCAAGATCAGGGATGTCATGGTGTAAATAGCAGTCAGAAAGTGGAGATGGTCTGGTCACATCAGCAGCAGAAGGACACTTAGAACATTACTGTAGGCTTGGTTAATCGATCGTCTATAGGTATGATTCGATTACTTTCGTCTTCTTCTTCGTTACTTTGTCGGATTTGTAAAAATTAAACTCTTTTCAATTATTTATTAACAAAGCCATTTTTATACACTACAATCAACACTCAGTATTGAGAAGATCCCAATTACGTCTTAATTACAAGGTTCTCACTACGGTACTGAATTTCGTCTTTAACTCGTTTGTTGATTACTCGAAACGTCTTCGTTTATCACGTCTTCGTCGTACTTGAAGTTTTCGGTCGTCTCGTCTCTAACTCGTTTGCGACTCGTCTTAATCTAGTCCGCGAACCGTCTTCTCGTCTTACGTCTTAAGTTGACCGACCGAACTTGACTCGTCTTAGACTTGCCTTGAACTTTTTTCTCCGCCGATTGGAACTTACCCTGTCTCGAATATCGACCTCCCTTCTTTCGGCTTGACCACACCCTTAGGGAAAGTACCATCCCCTAGTCCAATAAGAGCTTTGCCGTACCGCCCATAAAGATCTTCGCGGGTTCCTGGAAATCGAATATTCTCGAAGGACTAGAACCTGATACACAGATGTGACACATCTGGTACGACCGTATTGTCTTCGAACTTTCCCAACCTGCCAATAAATCTCTTCAAGATTTACAACTCCATGACATATCTTCGACACCTCGAAGAATTACACATCCTTTTTACATTATATGTACAATAACAATTCGTTCCCTGTAAATTCATTGAAACTGTCATGCCCTCGACACTTGAAGAAATTAATAGGTCTCCAAGCATCCTGTTGACCATCTCAATTATTTCCAGGGAACAATAACTGGATCCTACATTGCTATGGAGACCTCGTGAGACCAGGAGTAGTAGAGGCAGATCACACAGAAGATAGGTGGACGACATCCGAGAGATAACAGGTAGAAACTGGCTGAGTCAGGCCAGAGACGAATGTGGAAGAGTATGGAGGAAGCTTTCAATCAGGAGTGGATGGTGAATAGCTGAAAGAGAGAGAGAGTCTGTTTCTGGTATTACCGGAAGTTGTAGGGATCTAAAAATATGTTAGAGAGAAAGATCACTATCTCAAACCCAAACAAGCAAGTTTTCAGCATGAAGTTATGATAAGTTTTCCAAAAATGTCTAATAGGCCATAGTAATAAATGAAGCCCTATTTACAAGAGGAAAATATTGATTAAACACAAGGACAAAATTTTAACGTATCAGCTTTAAAATATTTTATTTTGCTTCTTATAAAAATAATTGAATATAAAATATATTTGTCTATAACTTGTCTATGTATCAATGTTATTCATGTATTTGAAAAATATGTTCAGGTTTAGTTGAAATTTCTTCTTTAACTTGGTGTGAAAAATCTGAACACTGAGAATAAGATGTGGAAGGTATACAATCATACTGCTGCTGCTGCATTTCTTGCTCAGAAAGTAAGGCCAATCTTTCACGGTTAATAAGATCCTGAATTTGTCCTTGAAGAATAATGAAACTTCTAAGAGGAAGCTCTCTTAGTTGGGCCGAAACATGTTTTGCAAAGGCATCGTATTGATCGTCGGATTTATTATTATTTGTTTGTGTGTTCGTGTTAGCAATTATATTCATAGACAATCTCGTTTCATCCAAATCGAAACCTGAAGCATTATTTCTGGAAATTTTAATGCGTTTTGGAGCTTGTGATATGCTTGTTGGTTCAACACGTTTGAAAGACTGAACAGACTGAACTGAAGATGATGCTGATTCTGGCAGGATTGTTTCTTCGTCGTCAGTTTCAGAATCTTCTTGGTTCTGAAAAAAAAAAGGATTTGTGAATAAATATATAGGGATCATCAATAAAATCATCGGAAAAAAATTGAGGAAACCTTCTACATTTTAATGTTCACATTTGAATAATCTATATTATTAATGAAATATGAAACAAGGAGCATGAAACATGAAACATGAAAGAATAAAAAACGAAACCGTTTTATTTTTACACACTAATAGAACTGAAAGAACAGAAATAAAGTTCATGTTGTCGTAGTAGTACAATAGAAACAGATGGAATTAAACAATCGTTCTGCCAAATTACAATCTTTTATAGAATATTGCTTACAGGCTCTAAAGCCTCTGCGATTAATGTTTATGCTAAAATAAAACTCCATTCCCGACTTTTGCCTATACGCGAAGGATTTCAATGTCGACATAATCCTGGTTCACCTCGTTGAAATGTCGTCCATGTAGGGGTTTTTCTCTCCATCTTTGCAGTTTTTCTTGGATTTTCTGGTGGTTGTATGACAATTGCTCCTTGTGCAGTTGTAAAGGTGTTGATTCGTCTGCTTCACACAGTACTTTGTAGATCTCTGACGTGCCTGATTTGTCTTTGAAGTATGTTCGTAGGTATTCAATTTGACCATGGGCAAGTTCCATGATGTCTAGCAGACCTATGCCTCCTTTATTCCTCGGCAGGGTCGTCCTCTCAATGCTACTTTTCGGATGGGGCTTGTGGGCTTTTTTCATCAAGGTTCTCATTTTGCGTTGCAGATTTTCTATATCTGTTGTGCTCCATGGAATTATACCGAAAGAGTATGTTAGAGTTGAACATGCATATTATGTATTGATAGCTCTCGTCATGTTCTTGCTGTTGAGGTTTGTTTTTAAAATTTTGTTGATTCTCTCTCTGCTGAACTCAGTTGTTAAGTCTTCTTTCATTTTTTGATGATTTATTCGTCGGTTTTGTTTCATTCCTAGGTATTTATAAAGATCGTCCGATTTCATTTCTTCTATTTCCTGTCCATTGGAAAGAGCGATTGGTTCATCTTGGGTTTTTCCTCGCACTACGCTAATAGTACGACACTTGTCCAGTCCATCCATGTATAGCAAATGATTGAGTGCAATAAAATTTCTATTTCCTTTGACATTGAAACCTTTTTCAGTAGCATTCAGTTGTTCAGAAAGGGGGTTCAGCGCCAAGCAGAACCATAAGGGACTCAATGAATCTCCTTGGAAAATTCCCCTTTTTATTGGAATCTCTTTCAAGTTCGCCGTAGAGAGTTCGATATTCGTTCTCCAGTTGCACATTGCATACTTCAGAAAGTTTATTGTAATTGGATCGATCTTGTATATTTCCAAAATTTTTGGCAGCCACCCATGTGGAATAGAGTCGAAGGCCTTCTTATAACCAAAATATGTCATAAAAAGATTTCTGTGTTTTTTGAGGGCTTAGTTGCATATGATGGAATCTATTATCAGCAGTTCCTTCGATCCTAGTGCATTCTTGGAACATCCTTTCTGCTGTGCTGTCATTATGTTATTTGTCTCCAATGTTTGTAGATACTCCATTATTATTATTATTATTGAATAGTATTCAAACATTTGCAATATTTTCACATACAGGGTGATTCACCGGGATGATTAGACGTTTATGACAAACTAATCAAATTTTTGAGCTGAAAATTTGCATATTGGGATTTGAGACAATGATCTTTCCCCCTGAAATATTATCATATCTCTACAACTTCCGGTTAAAACGGAAACAGACTACTTATTCCTCATTTCAAATGCCACACCAAGTAAGACAATTTCGGCAATATGCCAGACTTTGGTCTCTGGGTAAAATTTCAACAGTTCATGAGTTAATTAAATTCTTATCAAAAAATGGTGACGATGGGAATCACATTTTTTTTAATATTTCGGCAGAATTTTTTTTTTTTCGAATAAACCTTTATCATTTTCGATTCTACAATTACGTAGTAATATAGAACTGTTTGCACTTCGGATCAAAAATGTACAGGGTGTTTATAAGAAGATCATGAACTTGGATAACTCAAATTCATAAAAACTCATGATTTTCAAATTACAACCTTTATTTTTTATTATTACAGTCGATTCTACCTACAAAAATAATGAGGTTGCATAACTTATGAATGGTTTATTGCTTTCTGGGACGTTTCAAAATATGTCTGCGCTCTTATTGTCTAATATGCAATTTTAATATTGAATCCCGCATGTAAATTCCCGCAGAATTTCAGAGGATCCTGCATTTGAGGGATTGGATTCCCTAGTTGTATGCAAGAAGGACAATCTTCAATTTCATCACGTGGTGGTATTCTAGCAATATGTATCTAACAAAATCACGAAGACCATGAGTGGGATAGAGAACTGCTGTTCTGACAATAATCTTGTGCTCAATACACCGAAAACCAATATCGTGTTTTTCAACAACATACGATCGAACCTAGTTTGTCCGAATAATATATTTCACCACAATCAGACTATACAAGTAAGCCCACAAACAAAAGTACTGGGCATAATGATTGATAAAAACCTCAATTGGGGTGCACACTGTGATGTCCTTATAAAAATAATAAATATCGTCATTTACTCTCTTAAAGTCCTGAAATGTCAAATTGACCCTACGACTTCAAAAACCTTTTATTTTTTTAATTTCCAATCACTGATGTCTTACGGAATTATATTCTGGGGTGGTAGCTCACAAGCAGAAGGTGTATTTATTGTTCAGAAGCATTAAGAACTATGTTTGGAATGAAATTCAGTTCTACATGCAAGGGCATATTCAAGAGCCATAATATAATGACACTCCCAGGAGTCCCAGGACTTCAAATATTCAGAATTTTGTTATTCTTTACACAAAATAATAATTACTGGGATCAATACAGAAATTGTAATAATATTAGAAGAATGTTCTCATATTTTTTCCTGCGCATAAACTCACTCACTGAACGCAGTGCACAGTTTATGGGAATTAAATTATCTAGTTATCTTCCTAGTGCAATTAAGATCATTGAAGATATCAAACCCTTTCGAAAAGCCTCATCTCAATTTATATTGAAATGTGAACCTTATTCTTTGTGTGAATTCAAGGTATTCTGTGATTATTATCATGATGATTTTGAGCGATAATGTGCCAATATGACTTGTTTCCATTATATTGACTGTATGCTAATAATTCCGGAAATAAACAAAATTTTTATTATTATTATTTTTGTTCCTTCTTATGGTAAACCTGTATTATGTACTTCCCCATACAACTGTGAGGAAGGCCTACAATTATTTCAAAACGAAGGGACAGTTCCGGAGCAGGAAAACATGATAAAATAAGACTTATTTTATTGCTATCACGCACCTCATGTTTTTTTTCAATACTTTATACTTAATGATTAAAGATTTATTACTTATTCAAATTATATTATTTTTCGGTTAAAACTATTTCCATGAACTCACTGTTCTTTTTTCAGTAGGTTTATGGTCCGACTTTACACTTAGTGTAAAACCGGACCATCTTTGGGCGCCCCTGCAAACCTTGCGCCCGTGGGAAATACCACCTTTGCCACGCCCTAGATACGACTCTGCAAAGAAGCCATTCAAAGTGATTCTATTCGTACCTATACGTCAGTGGAGGGAAACTCCGAGTTTGTTGGAGAATTTGGAATACTGCCAAAATAGAAAGAAAATACTTCAACGATCTTGTGAAAGTTCATTGGCAAGAGTCAATAATAAGTTCATAAAATTACATTAGTTGCCTTTCATTGTTATCAATATAAATTGGATTTAATGGATTCGGTCCTTACTTGGCGGAAATTCATTATAAATAAAATAAAACGAAGTAATTTCCACTATGTTCATAGTGGAAATTACTTCGTTTTATTTTATATAAATTGGAATTATGTATTATATTTTTCAATATAACTTACCTGAATACTGTTCTGGTTATCTATAAGAGAATCCATTCCTTCTGATAGTTCTTCCTGATCCTTTGTGAACAGAAGCCTGTTGTAATACCACAATTTTGGCTCATGTATTTCATTTTCTCCTGAGCGTTTAGAAGCCTCAACTTTCTTATACTCTTTTCTAAAGGAGTTTCGGATTATTTTGATTTTTTTCTTCACCCAATTTGTATCTACGTTTTGATCATCTAATTTCCCTTTGGAGTAATCGACTAGTGCTTTGTATGCTTTCTTTTTTGAAATCTTGTTTGAATAATTTTCACTTTTCATTTTCCATAGACAGGTGTTCTGTCTATATATTTCGATAAAACCTATCAAAAAGTCTTTCTGCATTTTGCACAGGAGTTCAGTATGCTATGAACTTCCAGCATCGACTGCCTGCACCTGCTAAATTGCCGGCTGTCGGCTCGAACTCGACAGTCGGCCGCCCGAATATCATGTCCCGAGATGCCCGAGCGTGAGATGCCAAAATAGCAGGGGCGTACCCAAGGTTGGGGATATGTTTTTTATTCGGATTTTGGCAAGGCGTTAGACAAGATTGTCATGGTACTTTGTTCATTAAGTTGGCCCGGGTGGGCGTCTGTGGCAGTATTTTACGTTGGTTAACGTCTTACATTTCGAGAAGATGGCAATTTGTTATGGAAAATGGATTTTGATCCGAAATATCCACTTCTATTCTTGATTTATGTCAATGACATCTCGGATTACTTTCATCATTCTAAATTTTTATTGTTTGCTTATGATTTCAAGCTTTTTAGGAGAATTTAAAGTCTTGAGGATTGCATATTGGTTCAGAGAGACATGGATAGGCTTCAGGAATATTGAAGAATCAATTCCCTTTTTTTAAATTTTCAGAAATGTTTCTTTTTTTTCATTTTTACTAGAAACGTAAATAAATTTGAATTTTCTTATTCTGCCCTAAATGGTTTGCTTCGTCGAGTCTCCTCTACTACGGATCTGGGGGTGAGGCTTGACTCCAATTTGTTGTTCGATCAAAATATTGAATCAATAATAAGTAAATGCAATAAGATGTTGGGTTATATTTTCCGACAGAGACGGGCATTCAGTAACAACAGTACTTTTATGCGTTTATATTGTGCCTTTGTTCACCGTAAATTGAACTTTGCATCTGTAATATGGAATACGCAGTATCACTGTTATATCAATCGGTTGGAGGAAGTTCAGAAAAGGTTCATGAGATATTTGTTTCATAGTTTCATAATAATCAACCATGATTATACACAAGCTCGTAAAAGATTTGGTCTCATTGCTCTGGAGAATCGACGGAAGATCTCGGATGTCGTTTTTGTATTCGAAATTATCAACAATTATTTACAAGTTCCAGATCTTCTAGAGAGAAAACAGATCAATGTACCGAATTTTAGACTTAGATCTCATGGCGTGTTTTTTATTCCATTCAGGAGGACGAATGTATGTAAAAATATTGGATTGTGTAGAATGATGTCCTCAGCAAATGAATTTGATTCTAATGAAATCGATCTGTTTAATACCTCCTTGTCTTCTTTAAGACATTGGCTCAAATGTTATTTTCTGCGGATTCTGTAGCTGTATAGTTCTTTGTGTTTGAATTAAGCACTTGGAATTTTCTTCTTTTTTCTTTTTGTAACATACATTTTTTAGTTCTAATTTGTGAATACTGCTGTGGATATATCCTATTTGTATTCCTGTTTTCTCAAATAAATAAATAAATGAATAGAATGAATAAGGGGGATATTTCGCCCAGGAGGAATATCCATTATATGTAACAACCATATACAGGGTGTTTCAAGTTCGACGGCCTATTAGACGTTTCTGGAGAACGGGGCCGATTTGAAATCTGACAATTCGGAATATTACATTGTTGATGATGCCCTATTCAGCTAAACAATTCTCGATGTTCCTGCATCTCCGGTTATACAAAAAAATTTAAAAAAAAAAAATTTTTTTTTCATTTTATGTCTCAGATATTATCAAGATTTCCATTCTCAATTACTCTTTCCTAAAATTATTGCGTTAGTCCTCATAGTTTTCAAAATATTAAGAAAAAAACGAAAAAAAGGGAGAATTTCCTCAGTCACAATTACGTGAATTATTTTTACTGTGGATATCCTATGCATAACTCAATTCACTTTCTCAAAATAGAATGATGGAGGAATATCGTGTATATCTTGAACTTGAGAAATATCATCACAGGGTGTTTCAAATATTGTGCTAAAAATTGTAAACAAAATTTGATCATAACTTTCGATTTTCAAATTAGAACCCTATTTTTTGGTGATTTCGTTGGATTCTAGGGTAAAAAATAAGGGTAGTGTCCAAACATGATTATGCTCTCAAATTCAATAATTCAAGAGTTATTCGAGATTTTATGAATTCATGTTATACGTAGGTAGGGTCAATTTCATTCCATCTGTTTCCAGGCAGACTAGCAGTAATACTCTATGACCATAGAAATTTAAATAACTAACTACATACAAACATACATCAAACGCAAAATAAAGAATTCCCTGAGCAGGAGACAATATCATATATTATAAAATATTCAAAAGGACAACAACGTTAAAATAAACAAAATAAATCTTTCAGGTACCTACAACTTAAGCTTAATATTAAATTTTTTTTTAGTTCTTATATACTTTATTTCTGGTGGTGTTTGGTTAAATGCTTCTATTACTCGGTAAATTGGGGAGTCCTGGGCTTTCTTTATAAACCTGAGTTCACTTCTGATGGTACCTCTATCTCGGGTGTTATGACTATGCACATCCTGTACTAGTGTAAATCTATAATTTGACTTAATATAATTGTTCGTCATGCCATGTATCAGTTCAACTTGTTCCAATTTCTTTAGTTTATGAATGTCCAAAAGTATAGTGTCCTTATATAATATTGATATAGGTGTTAACATGCCATAGTTGAATAATATTTTTATAGTTCTATTTTGGAACACTTGTAGCTTTGTTAATAATGTATTTGATGCATTTCCCCAACAATTAATGAGGTACCTCAGTCTGGAGGAGATCAAGCTGTGGTAGATCATTTTTTTGTGTTGTGTACTGATCATAAATGAGCAACTTCTCAGTGAACCCACCACAGGAGTTACCTTACGTATCATGTGTTCTATGTGTTTTTCCCAATTCAATCTTTTATCAATATCCAAACCTAGATATTTGTGCTGTTTCACACGATCAAGTGAAATATCACCAAACTTGACTTGTATTTCATGAAATGGCTTGTTATTCTGCCTTATACACATATCTTGTCTACATTTATGCTCAGTCAGAACAATAAAGCAGATCAGCATTGATAGTCGATTCCATTTCCTCCAAAGATCTTCCACCAGGACAGTATCACCCGCAAAAGAGAAATATTTTGATCTCGAACCCATCAGATGTACATAGAGCAAATACAGCAGTGGGCCCAATACTGAACCCTGAGGGACACCCATGTTAACTGTTCGCCTTATACTTCTTTGTTTATTGATACTGGTGTAAAGAATTCGATTTTTCAGGTATGTTTCAAGAAGTCTTTAAGCTGTCCCTTGAAATCCCATCCTGTACAACATTCACAGTATCAAACGCCTTTTGCAAGTCTATAACAACCAGTACAACATAATTACCCTTGTTAATTTCAGCAGAGACGAATTCTAGCAGATCAACTGCAGCTTGTACTTGATGTACTACTTCCTTCCTGGAACCCATACTGATACTTGTCAAATCCAAATGTAGCATTCACATAAGTTTTAATTCTGGTCTTCATGGTTTTTTCAATGATTTTTGAGAAAATACTGAGTATTGATAAAGGTCTATAATTTGTTATTAATTTTCTTGAACCATTTTTGTGCAAGGGAATTATTTTCGCGATCTTCAATTGCTCTGGAAACTCCCCTGTAGCAAGGACCTCATTGCCAAGCCTAACGATAGTGTCAACCACAAAATCAAGCAAGTTGACGAAATCTGACCTCGTCACTTCATCATCACCGGCTGCGTTCGATTTATGCATTTGATCACTTCCACTACTTCACTCCTGTCGCACAAACTCAATGATATTGACTCTGTTGACTCCTGCTCAGGGAATTCTTTATTTTGCGTTTGATGTATGTTTGTAGTTAGTTTCTCTCCAATTGTAGCATAATGTTCGTTGAATGGGTCAGCAATAAATGTCTCATCTGTGATAACAACATCATCAACCTCAACATGAGTCACACCGATGCTGTGATCCCTTGAACCCTTATTGTGGACCAAACGATTTAGCAGATTTTGTATCTCCTTCGGGTTATTCTCAGCTTTTTGGAATTCTCTATTCGCCTATTCTCTTTTCAGCTGCTTAGACAGATTAGGCACATTGTTCTTGGCTTTTTTGAATTCTTGTTCAGATCGTAAAACCTTCAGTCTTTTCCATGACTCATATAAAGTATATCGATGATTCACGTTAGCAATGAACTCCTTTGTTATCCATTCATTATCGTTAACTAATCTTAATTTTTTCTATCTAGTACACAGTGTTTTAGTTCTACATAATATTTCAGCCATATCACTGAAAGTTGTTATAGATCTATTGCTAAGTTCAAAACTCACACATCTCCATTCCTCTACGATCTCTACATCAACATACTTCCGTTTGATAGTTCTCGAGACATTTCCTGTGATTGCTTGATTAATGGTTACATAGATTAATTTATGATATGATACACTATGATCTTTGAGTGATATTTTTTTTTAATCTGCTTTTGTAAGCTCTTCTAGACATCAACAAAATCATGTTGGCCAGGGCTGTTTTGAGCAAACTCTTCCTATTCCAGATATAAGTGAAGATAGTGTGTTAAAATGTTTGAAAGAGTGCAAGAGTAGCATGACTGCTGGACCTGATGAAATACCATCCTTTTTATTGAGGGACTGCGCCATCATTTTCGTAAAGCCTTTGACCACGCTTTTGAAGCTATCACTTTCTAGACTAGACTCTGCTTTCCGGGTATTCGGAAGGAGGGGAAAGTGTGCCCTGCTTTCAAGAATGGCTGCAAGGAAGACGTGGAGAACTATAGACCCATTGTCATTCTGAGCAATTTCAGTAAGGTTTTCGAACGTGTATTATATGATATAATTTATGCACACGTAAAATGTAGAATAAATGATAGTCAGCACGGTTTTATTAGAGGTCGGTCCACTGTAACGAACTTGACTTGTTTGACTCAGTATCTGTGCACTGCTTTGGATGAATCCTTCCAAGTGGATGTTATATATACGGACTTTTCCAAGGCGTTTGACAGGCTAGACCATGGAGTTATTCTGACAAAGTTGTCTTCTTTTGGTTTAACAACGAATTTCGTCCTTTTTCTGGAATCTTATCTTACAAATAGAAAATTGTTCGTTCAGTGTTCCGGATTCAGGTCATTTGATTTCTTAGCATCATCTGGAGTTCCGCAGGGTTCTAATTTGGGGCCTCTGCTATTTATGTTATTTATGAATGATTTGAATTCATTTTTGCTCTGCCGGTTTCTTTTGTATGTTGATGATTGTAAGTTGTTTCGCAGAATTGGTTCCATCCATGATTGTTGGGATCTTCAGAGCGACATTGATAAACTGATTGATTGGTGTAGAAGAAACTTGCTTTCATTAAATATTAAAAAGTGCAATGTGATATCCTTTGGTCGTGGAAAATCTAAAATTCATTTTCAGTACAACATTGAAGGCAGCGTTTTAAACAGAGTGACTGAATGTAGAGATCTGGGAGTTTTATTTGATCAAGGGCTGACTTTTGTGCCACATGTGAGTGCTGTTGTTTCGGAGGGACTCAGGACTCTCGGTTTCGTACTCAGAAACTCCAAATACTTGTTCGAATCTCGAACCCTTTTCCTCCTTTTTACGGCGCTTGTGAGGTCAAAGCTAGAGTATGGATGTGTAGTGTGGAGCCCTGGTTATAAAGTTCACATTGATAGTTTGGAGAAAATACAGAGGCGATTTTTGAAGTGCGTTTGTTTCAAAATTGATGGCATGTATCCAAATTGTGGCATACCACAGGAATATTTATTCAATAGATTTCATGTGAACTCCCTAGAAGTGCGCCGTGTTTACTTGAGAATTCTTTTCCTTCATAATATTATAAGTTCTCAAATTGATTGCCCTTACTTGCTAGCCTCAGTGGATTGGCACGTTCCAAGGCTGCCTGTTCGAAATGTAACCACGTTCTACCTTCCTTTTCCGCGTACTAACGTACTTCGATTTTCGCCTCTGTTCAGAATGTGTCAAGATTTTTGCAATGTTCAGAATATTTTAGACATTTTTTGCTGTACTCATTTTGATATAAAAAGGGCTGTTTTAGAGTCGCAATTTCTTTAAGAAGCTATCTGTATATATACTATTTTGTATTGTTTATTGTAATTTTGTATTTTTCCCCATTCTGTAATTGGCTTAGGCTGTAGATGGGTGTAGTAATTAAATAAATAAATAAATAAATTTTACAACTAAGACCCTGGTTTGTTATTACATGATCAATTATACTGCTTTTGTGAAATCTTATCCTTGTAGCACAGTCTAAATCTATCTGATTCTTTAATGTAAAGGCATTCATTTCTATCGTATCTTATATTCGAGCACATTATTGTTGTCCTCAAGTAAAACCAAATTGATGTCTCCAATAATCATACATTTCCTCCTCTGTCTGTCGAGTACCTGCTGCAAAGCATCATAAAACTGTTGTATATTGGAAGATGGTGATCGATACATCACAATTATTCTGAGTTTCTGTTTGTGTAGATTTACCCCAACCATGTTATAGTCATCAATCTTGGCCATGGCAACCTCACTGTAGCTGAAATCCTGTTTTATTTAAATGGCGACAATTCCTCCTCTAGTGTCTCGACAATCCTGTACTGCAGCGTACCCCGGTATATTGAAATATTGTACTTCATCAGGATAAAGCCATGTTTCAGTCGAAGTTATGATGTGTATCTCCCTCTTACTAGCCTTTAAAAGGCATTGAATTCCGTCTAGTTTGTTTTTTAAACTTCGTACATTAACATAAAGTATATTCAATTTTTCCTTTCCCTACGGCCCATAAAAACAAGAGAAGAATCCCCAACCCATCAACGAATGTTGAATTCTACCGATGTAACATCAGATTTTGCTCATCTCTAATCCACAATGGTTTGTTAACTTGATCCTCCTTAACCAAATATACTCTTGCACCAACGGTATATGCTGACTTGTAATTTTTTTGTCACTTCAAGTTCCTAGTCTTTTTCAGTAGAATTTGGTTTTCGACTGTGAGGTCATCATTGAAATTAATCATTTTACTACCAGATAAATCACAGTTCTCACAGCTGATACTTTTTACCTCCTTTCTCCTCCTAAATAAACTTATTTTGTCAGATTTATTCTTAAACTTCACAGAATAGGAGCACCCTTTCCTTTGCCAATTCTTCTGCACTCTTTTATTAGATCATCAACATACCTCAAATTCATGCCATCAAATATTTTTCTAACAATTTCCTCAGGGTTGATATTCTGTTCGCCAACCCCTGATATCACAACATTGTTTGCTCTCTCATCCTGTTCTTTCCGATACAGTTTGTTCTCCAGTACACGCACTTTGTTGGCGAGAGTTACGTTCTCCCTTTGAATAGCTTTCATTTGTTCCAATGTATTGCCCAATTCAATTTTCTGTTCTTCAAAACAATCAGAAATAAGCTGCAAGGAGTCCTTGAGTTCCATCATCTCACCTCTGTAACTTTTCTTGAGGTTTAAGCTTTTCTAAGAGGTTTTTCAAAACATCTTCGCTGACCAATTGGCTCCGAGATTGTTCTTTTCCCACAGATTTGTCGTTTTTGTTCGATCTGACCTCACAACACTGGACATTATCATCATAGCTCAATACCTTGGCTTGACCAGCACAACTTATGTGAAATGCTACCTTACAAATGAAACAAATACAGAGCAATTCAAAACTATTAGTTCTTTACAAATAAGAATTGAAAAGAATAGAATTTTATGGAATCAATCCAACATTTACATAAACTTAAAAACAACTCAAATATGAAATATTAAAAGAGATCAACCATTTATAACCTGAAAAAGTATGCCAATGAAAAATGTAGTTGACCATTGACAAGTGTCAAGCGGTCCGTAAATACGAAGCAGGTTACCTGAAACATTCAAAACCACTAGTAGTACCATGATATTAGCATCCTTTCCTTATCCTATGGTAGTACTAACTGCTCTGAAATTCTCGGCGGTATACAATTACGGACCATACCCTCTAAAGAGAAATGGAAGGGACCCTCGGGTCAGGGCCGGCGTTAGGGCTGAAATGGTGAAGCCTTCAGGTTATTCTACGAGGGGCGACCTATTTGTTGGTACCTTTCTCATATTTCATTCATAAAAGCAACATAAGGTTTTTTCCACCCCGTTGCGTTTGTCAACATTAACTCTTTGCTTCAGGCACATAAATTACTCGCGGCAACCCTGCTTTTAGGATCCATTTTCAGAATCTCTTCATTCATTCATTCATTTCGGAGTCATTAGACCCTACAATCTATGTAAAATCAAAAAACAGTTTCAAGCATATAAAACTTGGGATCATCTATTCCATGCAATCTTAAAATTCAATGAAAATTCCATAAGAAAAAACATATGTCGGGTTATTTACTCTTTTTCGGTACAATTTATGTGTTTCCAAACAATTTGAGAATGTAGTTGTAATGAAGCCTAATAAATAAAACCGGCGTGAACTTGGCAGCCACTTTTCAGCAGCCGAATTCATTCCAGCAGCCAAACGACCAGTGGCGTCGGTAGAATTTAAAACTAACGAATCGATCTGTTTTTGGGGTGCAACGCAAGAATTTGCTTTTTGAGTTTACTTGAACGACTTCAGTCAAGTTTTTATGACATTTCAATGCACAAAATAATATTATAGATGAACTTGAATTATGCTGATCAATGAAACGACGGGTTATATACAAGTATTTTCACGAATGAAATCTTGAAAAACGTTTAGCCAAGTTGATATTTAGAATACTTACTCTTCAATAGAAACAGAATAACATATCCGAAGCCCATTGATTTGCAGGCCGTCTAAGGGGTAGTTTACACTTGTGAATTTTTGGAAATTTTCAAAAATGACCCTATTAAAAATGTTTAGCCAAGTTCATATTTGGTATTCCTACTTTTGAATAGCTAAAGAATAACATATCCGAAGGATTTTGATTTGCAGGCCGTCTAAGGGGTAGTTTACACTTGTGAATTTTTGGAAATTTTCAAAAATGACCCTGTTAAAAATGTTTAGCCAAGTTCATATTAGGTATTCCTACTTTTGAATAGCTAAAGAATAACATATCCGAAGGATTTTGATTTCCGAGCCGTCTAAGGGGTAGTTTACACTTGTGAATTTTTGGAAATTTTCAAAAATGACCCTGTTAAAAATGTTTAGCCAAGTTCATATTTGGTATCTCTACTTTTGAATAGCTAAAGAATAACATATCCGAAGGATTTTGATTTGCAGGCCGTCTAAGAGGTAGTTTACACTTGTGAATTTTTGGAAATTTTCAAAAATGACCCTGTTAAAAATGTTTAGCCAAGTTCATATTAGGTATTCCTACTTTTGAATAGCTAAAGAATAACATATCCGAAGGATTTTGATTTCCAGGCCGTCTAAGGGGTAGTTTACACTTGTGAATTTTTGGAAATTTTCAAAAATGACCCTGTTAAAAATGTTTAGCCAAGTTCATATTTGGTATTCCTACTTTTGAATAGCTAAAGAATAACATATCCGAAGGATTTTGATTTGCAGGCCGTCTAAGGGGTAGTTTACACTTGTGAATTTTTGGAAATTTTCAAAAATGACCCTGTTAAAAATGTTTAGCCAAGTTCATATTAGGTATTCCTACTTTTGAATAGCTAAAGAATAACATATCCGAAGGATTTTTATTTGCAGGCCGTCTAAGGGGTAGTTTACACTTGTGAATTTTTGGAAATTTTCAAAAATGACCCTGTTAAAAATGTTTAGCCAAGTTCATATTTGGTATTCCTACTTTTGAATAGCTAAAGAATAACATATCCGAAGGATTTTGATTTGCAGGCCGTCTAAGGGGTAGTTTACACTTGTGAATTTTTGGAAATTTTCAAAAATGACCCTGTTAAAAATGTTTAGCCAAGTTCATATTAGGTATTCCTACTTTTGAATAGCTAAAGAATAACATATCCGAAGGATTTTGATTTCCAGGCCGTCTAAGGGGTAGTTTACACTTGTGAATTTTTGGAAATTTTCAAAAACCACCCTGTTAAAAATGTTTAGCCAAGTTCATATTAGGTATTCCTACTTTTGAATTGCTAAAGAATAACATATCCGAAGGATTTTGATTTGCAGGCCGTCTAAGGGGTAGTTCACACTTGTGAATTTTTCAAAATTTTCAAAAATGAATCTCTCAAAAATGTTTAGCCAAGTTCATATTCAGTATTATTAGTCTTAAATAGCTACAGAATAACATATCCAAAGGATTTTGATTTGCAGGCCGTCTAAGGGGTAGTTTACACTTGTGAATTTTTCAAAATTTTCAAGAATGACCCTGTCAAAAATGTTTAGCCAAGTTAATATTCAGTATAAGTACTCTTAAATAGCTACAGAATAACATATCCAAAGCACATTGATTTGCAGGCCGTCTAAGGGGTAGTTTACACTTGTGAATTTTTCGAAATTTTCAAAAATGACCCTGTTAAAAATGTTTAGCCAAGTTCATATTTGGTATTCCTACTCTTGAATAGCTAAAGAATAACATATCCGAAGGATTTTGATTTGCAGGCCGTCTAAGGGGTAGTTTACACTTGTGAATTTTTGGAAATTTTCAAAAATGACCCTGTTAAAAATGTTTAGCCGAGTTCATATTAGGTATTCCTACTTTTGAATAGCTAAAGAATAACATATCCGAAGGATTTTGATTTCCAGGCCGTCTAAGGGGTAGTTTACACTTGTGAATTTTTGGAAATTTTCAAAAATGACCCTGTTAAAAATGTTTAGCCAAGTTCATATTTGGTATTCCTACTTTTGAATAGCTAAAGAATAACATATCCGAAGGATTTTGATTTGCAGGCCGTCTAAGGGGTAGTTTACACTTGTGAATTTTTGGAAATTTTCAAAAATGACTCTGTTAAAAATGTTTAGCCAAGTTCATATTTGGTATTCCTACTTTTGAATAGCTAAAGAATAACATATCCGAAGGATTTTGATTTGCAGGCCGTCTAAGGGGTAGTTCACACTTGTGAATTTTTCGAAATTTTCAAAAATGAATCTGTCAAAAATGTTTAGCCAAGTTCATATTCAGTATTATTACTCTTAAATAGCTACAGAATAACATATCCAAAGGATTTTGATTTGCAGGCCGTCTAAGGGGTAGTTCACACTTGTGAATTTTTGGAAATTTTCAAAAATGACTCTGTTAAAAATGTTTAGCCAAGTTCATATTTGGTATTCCTACTTTTGAATAGCTAAAGAATAACATATCCGAAGGATTTTGATTTGCAGGCCGTCTAAGGGGTAGTTCACACTTGTGAATTTTTCGAAATTTTCAAAAATGAATCTGTCAAAAATGTTTAGCCAAGTTCATATTCAGTATTATTACTCTTAAATAGCTACAGAATAACATATCCAAAGCACATTGATTTACGGAAAAACTAGATCGTTTTTAGTCGAGAGGACTGAGCTCAAGAAGGCATATGAAAAATATATTTATTCAATAAATAATCCGCAATCCGCTGTTATGAAACTAGCTTAACGAGACAAAGATAACTTGAAATATAGAAACGACCAACATCAATGAAATATTCGGTTCGACTATTAATTCAACTTCCTTATCATTGGTTCAAATTTCCATATTTAATATAGTCTGCAGAGATCACAAATCCCGTTCTTCATTTTTTCATTCACGGTACATCCACGTGCTATTTCATTCGTTGTCAAAATGCATTTTTGATGACACGATCGTATACACAACCTGCAAATGAAATCATCTTCGCGTCTTGGGTGTGCACAAAAAATGCAAATGAAATTGACTGGTTCACTCCTTCTCAGTATTAACCAATTCAGAGATTTCCTACATACATCTATACTAACCGGTCCAAGAAGATGTTCATTTCTGACTAATTTTTTGAAAATTTTGAAAAATTCACAAGTGTGAACTACCCCTTAGACCGCCTGCAAATCAATGTGCTTCGGATATGTTATTCTGTAGCTATTTACGAGTGAGAATACCAAATATGAACTTGGCTAAACATTTTCAACAGGGTCATTTTTGAAAATTTCCAAAAATTCACAAGTGTGAACTACCCCTTAGACGGCCTGCAAATCAAAATCCTTCGGATTTTTAGCTATTTTAGCTATTCAAAAGTAGGAATACCAAATATGAACTTGGCTAAACATTTTTAACAGGGTCATTTTTGAAAATTTCCAGAAATTCACAAGTGTAAACTACCCCTTAGACGGCCTGCAAATCAAAATCCTTTGGATATGTTATTCTTTAGCTATTCAAAAGTAGGAATACCAAATATGAACTTGGCTAAACATTTTTGACAGGGTCATTCTTGAAAATTTTGAAAAATTCACAAGTGTAAACTACCCCTTAGACGGCCTGCAAATCAAAATCCTTCGGATATGTTATTCTTTAGCTATTCAAGAGTAGGAATACCAAATATGAACTTGGCTAAACGTTTTTAACAGGGTCATTTTTGAAAATTTCCAAAAATGTGTGAACTACCCCTTAGACGGCCTGCAAATCAAAATCCTTTGGATATGTTATTCTGTAGCTGTTTAAGAGTAATAATACTGAATATGAACTTGGCTAAACATTTTTGACAGATTCATTTTTGAAAATTTCGAAAAATTCACAAGTGTGAACTACCCCTTAGACGGCCTGCAAATCAAAATCCTTTGGATATGTTATTCTGTAGCTATTTAAGAGTAATAATACTGAATATGAACTTGGCTAAACATTTTTGACAGATTCATTTTTGATAATTTTGAAAAATTCACAAGTGTGAACTACCCCTTAGACGGCCTGCAAATCAAAATCCTTCGGATATGTTATTCTTTAGCTATTCAAAAGTAGGAATACCAAATATGAATTCGGCTAAACGTTTTTAACAGGGTCATTTTTGAAAATTTCCAAAAATTCACAAGTGTAAACTACCCATTAGACGGCCTGCAAATCAATGGGCTTCGGATATGTTATTCTGTAGCTATTTAAGAGTACTAATACTAAATATTAACTTGGCTAAACATTTTTGACAGGGTCATTCTTCAAAATTTTGAAAAATTCACAAGTGTAAACTACCCCTTAGACGGCCTGCAAATCAAAATCTTTTGGATATGTTATTCTGTAGCTATTTAAGAGTAATAATACTGAATATGAACTTGGCTAAACATTTTTGACAGACTCATTTTTGAAAATTTTGAAAAATTCACAAGTGTGAACTACCCCTTAGACGGCCTGCAAATCAAAATCCTTCGGATATGTTATTCTTTAGCTATTCAAAAGTAGGAATACCTAATATGAACTTGGCTAAACATTTTTAACAGGGTCATTTTTGAAAATTTCCAAAAATTCACAAGTGTAAACTACCCCTTAGACGGCCTGCAAATCAAAATCCTTCGGATATGTTATTCTTTAGCTATTCAAAAGTAGGAATACCAAATATGAACTTGGCTAAACATTTTTAACAGGGTCATTTTTGAAAATTTCCAAAAATTCACAAGTGTAAACTACCCCTTAGACGGCCTGCAAATCAAAATCCTTCGGATATGTTATTCTTTAGCTATTCAAAAGTAGGAATACCAAATATGATCTTGGCTAAACATTTTTAACAGGGTCATTTTTGAAAATTTCCAAAAATTCACAAGTGTAAACTACCCCTTAGACGGCCTGCAAATCAATGGGCTTCGGGTATGTTATTCTGTTTCTATTGAAGAGTAAGTATTCCAAATATCAACTTGGCTAAACGTTTTTCAAGATTTCATTCGTGAAAATACTTGTATATAACCCGTCGTTTCATTGATCAGCATAATTCAAGTTCATCTATAATATTATTTTGTGCATTGAAATGTCATAAAAACTTGACTGAAGTCGTTCAAGTAAACTCAAAAAGCAAATTCTTGCGTTGCACCCCAAAAACAGATCGATTCGTTAGTTTTAAATTCTACCGACGCCACTGGTCGTTTGGCTGCTGGAATGAAATCGGCTGCTGAAAAGTGGCTGCCAAGTTCACGCCGGTATAAATAAATACTATATCGAAAAAAAATAAGAAAAAATAATAATAGAACGTCACGCCAATGGTTGAACTATCCCTGTATATAAAGTATAATATTGTACTATTACTGGCCGCAAATTCCGAAATATTTTTCTAGAGCTCAATTGTACTTATAAAAATCTCAATAAAAATATCGTTTTGACATGCACCTATCGAAAAAATTTGACATCGAAAATAATTCCAACCTCCACAACTCAGGCGTATTATCTGTTGATATTTCCTTTTCTCAAAAACCGTGAATTTTAGCAAAAATTACAAGAGACCTTATTTGTTAAGAATAGATCAGTGTAACCATAATTAATTTTCTTATTGTAAAATATGAATGAAGAAAAAGTTCGAGGGGTGGCTTTTTCTACCCCTTGGAATCATAAAAGAACACCACCAACAATTTTTTTGAATGCCTTCTCACCCTCTTAAAATATCGGCTAAATTTTATTTTTATGAATATTTTGGATTTCAAGAAAAAATTAAAAACTACCTTTCGGGCTCGTCTGTAGGGGGCTGCAACTAAGCGGAAGGGGCTCAAAATAAAAATTTTGAATGAGAGACCCCCCCCCCTATCTTTTGACAAGGAATCACCCCCGATTTTGTATCCATAAACACCGTGTATATTCACTTATTTTTAGTGAAAACATCAAAATACAATATACATATAAAGAGATAACTCCGGAAGATCTAAAAAACTGATCTTTATAAAATTGTATCAAAGAAAAAGAAGCCACAAAAAAATAGATGTTACTGTTTGTCGAAGAAATACCGACAACCTTGATGAAGCGCAAAAAACTCGCGAAAATAGGATTAAGCACACATACCGATGCACGACCGTAATATTTATGATTTGAATGCGGCACCTTTGAACATGCCGACGCTCGACAGAAATATTTATGATTAGATTACGGCACGCTTGAACATAGCCATATTTATATTATTTCTTATATTTTTATATATTATTATTATATATTTGATCTGTAATTATTTTAGGGTAAGTACGCAAATTTTAGGGAAGGCTAGCAATATTTTAAATATTTCCAGATTCCTCGGCATCGCTCGTTGCGACGCGTATATATCTATATGAAAACCGAGTTGTGATCTTTTGAATTTTTTCGCTCTAATATATAGATATATTTTTATATTTTTGGGCGCCCCTGCAAATCTTGCGCCTGTGGCAAGTGCCACCTTTGTCTCGCCCTAGATACAGCTCTGCTGACAGAGGACATTCAAAGTGGTTCTATTCGTACCTGTAGTTGAGTGGAGGGAAACCCCGAATTTGTTGGAGAATTTCCAAAATAAAAAGAAGTAAGAGATGAATACAAGAAATACTTCAACGATCTTGTAAAAGTTCATTGGCAAGAATCAATAATAAGTTCATAAAATTACATTAGTTGCTATTCATTGTTATCAATATAGATTGTAATTATAATATTCAAGAATATAACTTACCTGAATACTGTTCTGGTTATCTATAAGAGAATCCATTCCTTCTGATGGTTCTTCCTGATCCTTTACGAACAGAAGCAAGTTGTAATACCACAATTTTGGCTCATGCTTTTCATTTTCTCCTAAGCGTTTAGAAGCCTCTACTTTCTTATACTCTTTTCTGAAGCAGTTTCGGATTGCTTTGATTTTTTTCTTCACCCAATTTACATCTACGTTTTGATCATCTAATTTCCCTTTGGAGTAATCGACTAGTGCCTTGTATGCTTTCTTTTTTGAAATATTGTTTGAATACTTTTCACTTTTCATTTTCCATAGACAGGTGTTCTGTCTATATATTTCGATAAAACCTATCAAAAAGTCTCTCTGCATTTTGCACAGGAATTCAGTACGCTATGAACTTCCAGCATCGACTGCTTGTACCTGCTAAATTGCTGGCTGCCGGCTCGACTCGACAGTCGGCCGCCCGAATATCATGTCCCGAGATGCCCGAGCGTGAGATGCCAAAGTAGCAGTGTCGTACCCAAGTTTGGGGACATATTTTTCATTCGGATTTTCGCAAGGCGTTCGACAAGATATGTCATGGTACTTTGTTGATTAAGTTGGCCCTGGTGGGCGTCAGTATTTTACGTTGGTTAACGTTTTACATTTCAAGAAGATCGCAATTTGTTATGGACAATGGATATTGATCCGAAATATCCACTTTTAATTAATAATTTAATAATTCCACTGCTCTTCACAGTGCTCCAAGAAAGCGATTATCACATATTCATATTTCTAGACTCAGCCCCTCTACATCGGTTGAAGATATAAATAAATTTCTCGGTGATATTGCTACAGACTTAACATGTGAAAAACTAAAATCCAAGCAGCCTGATATATACTCATCATTCAAGATATCTTTTCCTTCTGAATACGAAACCAAACTTATGGATCCTCAGCTCTGGCCGGAAGGTATAATGATTAATAAATTTTTTTTAAGACGAAGGACGATGAATCAAAATATCACATAGATGATGCTTATATTGGTAAGTCTGAATCTTCAATGGAACACTACATCACTGAAGAAATTAATTCAATGAGAATTGTACAATTAAATGTACAAAGTCTTCCAAATAAACTGAACAACTTGGAGCTCTTCCTCAGTTCTTCTGATCCCGATTGTATTAGTGTAGTGGAACACTGGTGCACATCGGATCGTTTTGAGTATATGACTTTATCTGGTTATCAGGTCGCTTCATTTTACTCTAGACCTGTTCGAGAACATGGAGGTAGTGCTATTTATGTTAAATCGGGATATAAGGTGCAACGCCTGAATATTGATAAGTATTCTATTGAGATGCATTGTGAATTATGTGCTATAAAGATCAAGACTAAAAAAACTACCTACTGTGTATTGAGTGTTTATCGACCTCCGTCAGGTTATATTCCCCTATTCTTAAAGACATTAGAATATGTTCTTAATTACTGTATTTCCATTTCAGAAATTTTGTTTTTGTGTGGTGATCTGAATATTGATTTCCTTTCAGTTAATGACTCTTGGAAAAAACTTCTTGATGAACTTTTTACTTCTTTTGGTTTATTGGAGTGTTCCTTGGAGCCTACGAGAGTCTTTACAAATAAAAACGCAAAAACTTCGTCTAGCAAGGTTGACTATATAGCTACAAATGCTAACAGGATGGGCATTTCGGTGTCTGTTCACGAGCCCTTTATTAGTGACCATAAAGCTCTCATTCTCGACTATCTTTGTAATGACCAACTTGAAGTTGAACAGGATTTTATAAATTTCAGATTGATATCCCACTCAAATTTGGAGAATCTTTTCTCTATGATTTCAACTACAAACTTTCAAGTATTGTATAATTTCGACACAATAGACACTAGATTTCAAATATTTTTGGATTTATTAACTTCTTCGGTTGAAGCTACTTGTCCCTTGAGATCATTGCCTCCTTCTTCTCGGTGTCGACCGAGGTGGATAGATTCCTCAATACTTCAAGCAAGAGACCATTTGAGGAATCTTCACTGGGTTTTTAAGAACTTGAAATCCCGAGATGCTTTGATAAATTACAAGAAAGCTAAAACAGCATACAATCGGTTATTGAAAATTTCTAAACAAAATTATAATGATAATATTCTTTCTGAATCAACCAATCGCAACAAAACTTTATGGACCCTTGTAAATATAGAGTTAGGTACTAAGAACCGAAGTCGTGTCAATGATATTACGCTTACGATTGATGAACAGACTATTTCAGATCCCAATGAGATCGCCAACGCATTTGGGAATTATTTTTCTACTATGGGTGAGCTCGCACTACGAGGTGAATACGGAAATTTAATTTCGAACTCATGCACCACCCAGAAATTGGTTAACTCGAATTTTTACTTTTTTCCTGTTGTTCCTGAAGAGATCATATCTGTTATCTCAGGTTTGAAAAATTGCGGTGAGTCTGGTCCCGATAATGTTTCTTCTAAAGTGCTCAAATACATTTCTCCCCTTATTGCGGAGCATTTTTCTGATCTAATTAATTTCTCTGTTTCCTTGGGTAAATTTCCAGCAGTTTTAAAGCAAGCAGTAGTAAAACCAGTTCATAAAAAGGGTAATATTAATGACTTGGAAAATTATCGTCCAATATCGTTACTAAGTCAGCTATCGAAGGTAATAGAGAGGATAGTCTGCCATAGAATGTATGATTATCTTTCTAGATTTTCCATCCTGACAAGTTGTCAGCATGGCTTTAGAGCTGGAAGATCCACTCAGAGTGCCTGCTGTGAATTTTTTGAATTCGTTTATTCCTCATTAGATGATGGATATCAGGTTGCCGGAATATTTTTCGATTTAACTCGTGCATTTGATTGCATTCAACCAGAGTTTCTTATTGAGAAAATGTATCAAATGGGTTTCCGAGGAGTATTCCTCGATTGGATTCGTAGTTTTCTTTCAGACCGGTCTATGGTGGTTAAGCAGGGTGGCTCTCATTCCCGAAGATATTATCCAAAATTAGGTATCCCCCAAGGTTCAGTCTTAGGGCCACTTCTTTTTCTCCTATTCATCAACGAGCTTCCTCATCATATTGTGGCTTGCATTATAATTCTCTTTGCTGATGATACCTCCTTGGCAATTAAAGCTCGTAATCTTGAAGAACTGATGAGGATTTGTGAATCTCTTATCAAACGATTTATTGTCTGGTGCCGAGGGAACTCTTTGATTGTAAATTTGGATAAAACCAAAATCATAAAATTTCAGATAAGGGACGGTCTTGATTTCACTGTAGACCTTTCAGACTTCAGCCTCAGGTCATCAGAGTGTGTCAGTTTTCTGGGAGTGCGTGTGGACAGTGGGTTGAGATGGTCCTTCCACATTGATCACGTATGTAACAAAATAAGTAAATCCTACTTTGCTATTTCCCGCCTCAAGAGTTCACTATCATTAGATTCTCTCGTTGGGGTGTATTTCAGTAGTGTATATAGTCACCTTTGCTATAACGTGGTTCTGTGGGGTTCATCCCCATATGCTGGGCGTGTATTTGTTGCACAGAAGAGAGTACTTCGTCTCATTTTCAACCTGAGTCCTCGAGACTCATGTCGCCCTATATTCAAGGAAAATAAAATATTGTCATTTCCTTCTATATACATGTTCAATTGTCTAATTTATGTTCACCAAAATTTAAAAAAACTTAAAACATGTACAGATTTTCATAGCTACAATACTAGGCATGAGGATATTTTATGTATCCCCAAGCATAACACTAAAAAATATGAGTCGTCACCTACTTTCACAGGAATTAAATTATATAATGAAAAACAATTTAAGAAAGAAGTAAAATCAATGTTGATTGACAATTGCTTTTATAATATTCAAGAGTTCTTTACTAATTCTATCACTTAAGACTTTTTTAATACTAACTTTTGCCAACATTGTTCTCTTCATATTTTAAATATGTTGTTATTTTCTTTTTTTCTTGTTGGCTATTCCTATACATTGTATGATGTCTTAAAGGAGGAATAAATTATTATTATTATTATTATTATTATTCTTGATTTATGTCAATGACATCTCGGATTGCTTTCATCATTCTAAATTTTTATTGTTTGCTTATGATTTCAAGCTTTTCAGGAGGATTGAGAGTCTTGAGGATTGCATATTATTTCAGAGAGATATGGATAGGCTTCAGGAATATTGAAGAATCAATTCTCTTTTTTGTAAATTTTCAGAAATGTTTCTTTTTTTTTCATTTTTACTAGAAACGTAAATAAATTTGAATTTTCTTATTCTGCCCTCAATGGTTTGCTTCGTCGAGTCTCCTCTACTACGGATCTGGGGGTGAGGCTTGACTCCAATTTGTTGTTCAATCCAAATATTGGATCAATAATAAGAAAATTCAATAATATTTTTCGACGAAGCCGATCATTCAGTAGCAACAGTTCTTTTATGCGTTTATATTATGCCTTCGTTTACAGTAGATTGAACTTTGCATCTGTAATATGGAATCCGCAGTATCACTGTTATATAAATCGGTTGGAGGGAGTTCAGAAAAGGTTCATGAGATATTTGTTTCATAGTTTCATAATAATCAACCATGATTATACACAAGCTCGTAAAAGATTTGGTCTCATTGCTCTGGAGAATCGACGGAAGATCTCGGATGTCGTTTTTGTATTCGAAATTATCAACAATTATTTACAAGTTCCAGATCTTCTAGAGAGAAAACAGATCAATGAACCGAATTTCAGACTAAGATCTCATGGCGTGTTTTTTATTCCATTCAGGACGACGAATGTATGTAAAAATATTGGATTGTGTAGAATGATGTCCTCAGCAAATGAATTTGATTCCAATGAAATCGATCTGTTCAATAGCTCCTTGTCTTCTTTAAGACATAGGCTCAAATGTTATTTTCTGTGGATTCTGTAGCTGCATAGTTCTTTGTGTTTGAATTAAGCACTTGGAATTTTCTTCTTTTTTCTTTTTTGTAAGATACATTTTTTAGTTCTAATTTGTGAATACTGCTGTGGATATATCCTGTTTGTATTCCTGTTTTCTCAAATAAATAAATAAATGAATAGAATGAATAAGGGGGATATTTCCCCCAGGAGGAATATTCATTATATGTAACAACCATATACAGGGTGTTTCAAGTTCGACGGCCTATTAGACGTTTCTGGAGAACGGGGCCGATTTGAAATCTGAAAATTCGAAATATGACATTGTTGATGATGCCATATTCAGCTAAAATATTCTGGAAGTTCCAGCATCTCCGGTTATACAAGAAAAAAAAATTTTCAAAAAACAACTTTTTTTTTCATTTTATGTCTCAGATATTATCAAGATTTCCATTCTCAATTACTCTTCCCTAAAATTATTGCGTTAGTCCTCATAGTTTTCAAAATATTAAGAAAAAAAGAGAGAATTTCCTCAGTCACAATTACGTGAATTATTTTTACTGTGGATATCCTATGCGTGTACTCAATTCACTCTCTCAAACTAGAATGATGGAGGAATATCGTGCATATCTTGAACTTGAGAAATATCATCACAGGGTGTTTCAAATATTGTGCCAAAAATTGTTAACAAAATTTGATCATAACTTTCGATTTTCGAATCAGAACCCTATTTTTTTGTGATTTCGTTGGATTCTAGGGTAAAAAATAAGGTTAGTGTCCAAACATGATTATGCTCTCAAATTCAATAATTCAAGAGTTATTCGAGATTTTATGAATTTATGTTATACGTAGGGTCAATTTCATTTCATCTGTTTGCAGGCAGACTAACAATAATACTCTATTACCATAGAAATTTAAATAACTAACTACATACAAACATACATCAAACGCAAAGTAAAGAATTCCCTGAGCAGGAGACAATATCATATATTATAAAATATTCAAAAGGACAACAACGTTAAACTAAACAAAATAAATCTTTCAGGTACAACTTAACCTCAATATTAAATTCTTTTGGTTCTTAAATACTTTATTTCTGGTGGTGTTTGAATAAATGTTTCTATTGCTCGGTAAATTGGGGGGTCTTGGGCTTTCCTTGTAAACCTGAGTTCACTTCTGGTGGTACCTCTATCTCGGGTGTTATGACTATGCACATCCTGTACTAGTGTGAATCTATAATTTGACTTAATATAATTGTTCGTCATGCCATGTATCAGTTTAGCTTGTTCCAATTTCTTTAGGTTATGAATGTCCAAAAGTTTAGTGTCCTTATATAATATTGATGTAGGTGTTAACATGCCATAGTTGAATAATATTTTTTTAGTTCTATTTTGGAACACTTGTAGCCTTGTTAATAATGTATTTTATGCATTTCCCCAACAATTAATGAGGTACCTCAGTCTGGAGGAGATCAAGCTGTGGTAGATCATTTGTTGTGTTGTGTACTGAACATAAATGAGCATCTCCTCAGTGAACCCACCTCAGGAGTTATCTTACGTATCATGTGTTCTATGTGTTTTTCCCAATTCAATCTTTCATCAATATACAACCCTAGATATTTGTGCTGTTTCACACGATCAAGTGAAATATCACCAAACTTGACTTGTATTTCATGAAATGGCTTGTTATTCTGCCTTACCTTACGGAGATGGCCGGTGAACCGCTTATAAGCTCTCATCCCTAAGTCATCGCGGAGTATGCGACTCATGCTCCTGGCCGATATTTTCATCTCTCGCGCCATTACTTTCTGTTTGCGGACGGGGTTCCTACGAATTCGTTCACGTACCGCTTTGATATTTTTTTTCGTTCGAACAACACGCGGTCTACCAGTTCTGACTCGATCAACTACGTCACCAGTCTCCCTATAACGTTTTAACGTGCGATACACGAACAACCGCGTTACTCCCACTCCGCGCAGCTGCTTCAAAATCTCACTCGGCTGCTTACCAGCGTTGTGTAATGTTATAACAGCAGTACGTTTCTCGAGAAGCGACGACATGACGTACGAAACGCCTTCTTCACTAACCACTGGCTGCGAATATCACGTACGATACTCCACTGAATAACCTCACAGTGTTACCAAAGTCGCGCACCTAAAACTCCCCTCTCTACGTTGACCGTAACTTGTGTATCAGAACTTATGGCTGGACTAGGTATACACATATATACAGTCTTGTCTACATTTATGCTCAGTCTGTTATACCGCAGTCAGTCAGAACAATAAAGCAGATCAGCATTGATAGTCGATTCCTGTTCCTCTAAAGATCTTCCTGAGTACACCAAGACAGTATCATCCGCAAAAGAGAAATATCTTGATCTCGAACCCATTAGATGTACAGGGTGGGCAAATAAGCGAGGTAAGCGGCTATATCTCAGGATCCACTCATCGTAGAGACTTGCGGTAAAAAATTTTACGACTAAAGTAAACAAAAGAAAACACTGGAAATTGTTTTGAAGTTCATACCTCCACCGCTAGGGGGCGTAATAGCTATCGTCGAGTAGAAAAATGCATTTTACTCGAAAAATTTTCATATTAAGTTGGAAAAAAAATATCATCACTGTAAACCTTGGAAAATTCTCTATCTGTTTGTATTGTCACTTTCGATTTTGCGACATCGAATAAGGGTGGGGGAAAGATAGAAATCTGACTGATTGAAATGTTTGTAACTTCAGTTTGGCTCAACATTTTTGAGCAAATTAGATCTTATTTGAGAGACAACATCTTGTTGATTAAGGAAAAAATATACTCATGATGAATTTGATTGAGCTGCTTCCGATAGGGAGCGCTAAGTCAGAAGTTCATTGTTTTGTTCATTTTTCTCTGAAATTTCAAATGTAATGATAGGATTTTCTTAACAGAAACAAAAATTTCATTGAATTTGCATGAAAAAACCTCAAGGTCGTAAAGCGATAATTTCAGGCGTTCTGAAGTTATGGCCGAAAGAAGATATTCTTCAACTGATGCACTGCGAAAAACCAAATTGAGTCTTCAAGTTCTAACAGAAACAGAAATCCCATCAAATTTGTATGGAAAAACCAAAAGGTCGCAAAGTGATAGCTTCAGGCGTTCTGGAGATACGGACGAAAAAAGATATTCTTCAACTGATGCACTGAAAAACTAAACTGTGTCTTCTTTCGGCCATAACTCCAGAACGCCTGAAGCTATCGCTTTGCGACCTTTTGGTTTTTTCATACAAATTTGATGGGATTTCTGTTTCTGTTAGAACTTGAAGACCCAATTTGGTTTTTCGCAGTGCATCAGTTGAAGAATATCTTCTTTCGGCCATAACTTCAGAACGCCTGAAATTATCGCTTTACGACCTTGAGGTTTTTTCATGCAAATTCAATGAAATTTTTGTTTCTGTTAAGAAAATCCTATCATTACATTTGAAATTTCATAGAAAAATGAACAAAACAATGAACTTCTGACTTAGCGCTCCCTATCGGAAGCAGCTCAATCAAATTCATCATGAGTATATTTTTTCCTTAATCAACAAGATGTTGTCTCTCAAATAAGATCTAATTTGCTCAAAATAGTTGAGCCAAACTGAAGTTACAGACATTTCAATCAGTCAGATTTATATCTTTCCCCCACCCTTATTTGATGTCGCAAAATCGAAAGTGACAATACAGATAGAGAATTTTCCAAGGTTTACAGTGATGATATTTTTTTTCCAACTTAATATGAAAATTTTTCGAGTAAAATGCATTTTTCTACTCGACGATAGCTATTACGCCCCCTAGCGGTGGAGGTATGAACTTCAAAACAATTTCCAGTGTTTTCTTTTGTTTACTTTAGTGGTAAAATTTTTTACCGCAAGTCTCTACGATTAGTGGATCCTGAGATATAGCCGCTTACCTCGCTTATTTGCCCACCCTGTACATAGAGCAAATACAGCAGTGGGCCCAATACTGAACCCTGAACCCATGTTAACTGTGCGCCTTATACTTCTTTGTTTATTGATACTGGTGTAAAGAATGCGATTTTTCAGGTATGTTTCAAGAAGTCTATAAGCTGTCCCTTGAAATCTCATCCTGTACAACTTCCTCAAAAGTATATCTACATTCACAGTATCAAACGTCTTTTGCAAGTCTATAACAACCAGTACAACAAAATTACCCTCGTTAATTTCAGCAGAGACGAATTCTAGCAGATCAACTGCAGCACTTGATGTACTACTTCCTTCCTGGAACCCATACTGATACTTGTCAAATCCAAATGTAGCATTCACATCATTTTTAATTCTGGTCTTCATGGTTTTTTCAATGATTTTTGAGAAAATACTGAGTACTGATAAAGGTCTATAATTTGTAATTAATTGTCTTGAACCATTTTTGTGCAAGGGAATTATTTTCGCGATCTTCAATTGCTCTGGAAACTGCCCAGTAGTAAGGACCTCATTGCCAAGCCTAACGATGGTGTCAACCACAACATCAAGTAAGTTGACTAAATCTGACCTCGTCACTTCATCATCACCGGCTGCGTTCGATTTAATGCATTTGATCACTTCCACTACTTCACTCCTGTCGCACAAACTCAATGATATTGACTCTGTTGACTCCTGCTCAGGGAATTCTTTATTTTGCGTTTGATGTATGTTTGTAGTTAGTTTCTCTCCAATTGTAGCATAATGTTCGTTGAATGGGTCAGCAATAAATGTCTCATCTGTAATAACAACATCATCAACCTCAACATGAGTCACACCGATGCTGTGATCCCTTGAACCCTTATTGTGGACCAATCGATTAAGCAGATTTTGTATCTTCTTCAGGTTATTCTCAGCTTTTTGGAATTCTCTATTTCCCTATTCTGTTTTCAGCTGCTTAGACAGATTAGTCACATTGTTCTTGGCTCTTTTGAATTCTTGTTCAGATCGTAACGTCTTCAGTTTTTTCCATGACTCATATAAAGTATCTGGATGTTTCACTTTAGCAATGAACTCCTTTGTTATCCATTCATTATCGTTAACTAATCTTAATTTTTTCTCTCTAGTACACAGTGTTTTAGTTCCACATAATATTTCAGCCAGATCACTGAAAGTTGTTATAGATCTATTGCTAAGTTCGAAACTCACACATCTTCTCCATTCCTCCACATCAACATACTTCCGTTTGATAGTTCTCGAGACATTTTCTGTGATTGCTTGATTGATGGTTACATAGATTAATTTATGATCTGATACACTTTGATCTATGAGTGATATGTTATAACTAAGAACCTGGTTTGTCATTACATGATCAATTATACTGCTTTTGTGAAATCTTATCCTTGTAGCACATTCTAAATCTCTCTGATTCTTTAATGTAAAGGCATTCGTTTCTATCGTATCTTATATTCGAGCACATTATTGTTGTCCTCAAGTAAATCCAAATTGATGTCTCCAATAATCATACATTTCTTCCTCTGTCTGTCGAGTACCTGCTCCAAAGCATCATAAAACTGTTCTATATTGGAAGATGGTAATCGATACACAATTATTCTGAGTTTCTGTTTGTGTAGATTTACCCCAACCATGTTACAGTCATCAATCTTGGCCATGGCAACCTCACTGTAGCTGAAATCCTGTTTTATGTAAATGGCCACAATTCCTCCTCTAGAGTCTCGACAATCATGTACTGCAGCGTACCCCGGTATATTGAAATATTGTACTTCATCAGGATAAAGCCATGTTTCAGTCGAAGTTATGATGTGTATCCCCCTTTTACTAGCCTTTAAAAGGCATTGAATTCCGTCTAGTTTATTTTTTAAACTTCGTACATCAACATAAAGTATATTCAATCCTTCCCTTTCTCTACGGCCCATAAAAACAAGAGAAAAAAACCCCAACCCATCAACGAATATTGAATTCTACTGATGTAACATCAGATTTTGCTCATCTCTAATCCACAATGGTTTGTAAGCTTGATCATCCTTAACCAAATATACTTTTTCACCAACGGTATATGCTGACTTGTGATTTCTTTGTCGCTTCAAGTCCCTAGTCTTTTTCAGTAGAATTTGGTTTTCGACTGTGAGTTCATCATTGAAATAAATCATTTTACTACCATATAAATCACAGTTCTCACAGCTTATACTTTTTACCTCCTTTCTCCTCCTAAATGAACTGATTTTATCAGATTTATTCTTAAACTTCAGCAGAATAGGAGCACCCTTTCCTTTGCCAATTCTTTTGCACTCTTTCATTAGAACAAAGTCATCAAATTCATGGCATCAAATATTTTTCTAACAATTTCCTCAGGGTTGATATTCTGTTCGCCAAACCCTGATATCACAACATTGTTTGCTCTCTCATCCTGTTCTTTCCGATACAGTTTGTTCTCCAGTACACGCACTTTGTTGGCGAGAGTTACGTTCTCCCTTTGAATAGCTTTCATTTGTTCCAATGTATTGCCCAATTCAATTTTCTGTTCTTCAAAACAATCAGAAATAAGCTGCAAGGAGTCCTTGAGTTCCTTCATCTCATCTCTGTAACTTTTCTTGAGGTCCGCTTTAAGCTTTTCTACGAGGTTTTTCAAAACATCTTCGCTGACCAATTGGCTCCGAGATTGTTCTCTCCCCTCAAATTTGTCGTTTTTGTTCGATCTTACCTCACATTTCCGTCTCCAACACTGGACTTTATCATCATCGCTCAATACCTTGGCTTGACCAGCTCAACTCATGTGAAATGCTGCCTTACATGTCATACAGTTAAGAGAATCAACCACCTTTTTTTTGCAATGTTTGCAATAATATATTCTAAAACAAGTTGCAGAATGGGCTCCTATTCCAACACGAATGCGAAATTCGAAAACGAGCGACGAAGGAGCGAGTTTAATGCGTAATTGTAAATTATTTCAAAATTCGAAATATACGATTCATATTCAAATTCCGTAATCTGTCAATTTTCGTAACACAGACATAATTCACGAATTTAATGCGTAATTGTAAATTATTTCAAAATTCGAAATATACGATTCATATTCAAATTCCGTAATCTGTCAATTTTCGTAACACTCACACCAACTGCCAAGACACAATACAAAAGTCACTAGGATATATGATCTGAATTGACTGAAATAGTGAAAATATCGTCTAATACTCGTTGCAGAAGGCAATTCCAACACTCATGCGTTCCAAAACTCGCTCCTTCGTCGCTCGTTTTCGAATTTCGCATTCGTGTTGGAATTGCCTTCTGCAACGAGTATTAGACGATATTTTCACTATTTCAGTCAATTCAGATCATATATCCTAGTGACTTTTGTATTGTGTCTTGGCAGTTGGTGTGAGTGTTACGAAAATTGACAGATTACGGAATTTGAATATGAATCGTATATTTCGAATTTTGAAATAATTTACAATTACGCATTAAATTCGTGGATTATGTCTGACGACATCGATTTAACACCACCCTAATTGAGGGAAATTGCGAATAATTTTGCAAATCATTTCCCTATATCCGAATTATATTATATTGACAATTATTGACATGTTGAAATTTGATAGGATTGGAAGTCAGTACAGACAACCACAAAACGAAAAATATAACTGAAAACGATGCTGTAATGAGTTCATTACAGCAATGTTTTTAGAACTCTAATGAACTCATTACGATACTGAAATAGAGAAACTTTAATATTTTCCTCCGAAACAACAAGCGTTTTAACCCTGTCGGCCATCTTGAATATTATATGGATATTTGTTTATATGAACTTTTCTTCAGATTTCTGAAATTCTATATTTTGAAAATCTTGGGGGGGGGGGGTGTAATTACCCCCAGTACTTCCCCTATTTCTACGCCCTTGGACTTAACCGTGCACGCTCCAGTGAACTCTGGGTATGGTCCGTATTTCACCTTGGTCACTATGGTTAATAAGTTGGTGGTTCTTATCCATATATGATATGTCAAATTCTTCAAAAACTGGCAACTACTTCCTCAAACTTCGATAAGTTATCTGTCACCAGAACAAACGTACTTTAATTCTGATTAGGTTCGGTAACCACGAATTTTCAGATTATTTTTTATGAATATTTCATTTATTAATTTATTAGCTGTTTATTAAAGCTGTTAATTATGACTTCTAACACTCAAAAACTTTATTATTTCAATTATAAAACAAATACAGAGCCATTAAGAACTATTAGTTCTTTACAAATAAGTATTGAAAAGAATAGAATTTTATGGAATCCTTCCAACATTTACATAAACTTAAAAACAACTCAAATATGAAATATTAAAAGAGATCAACCATTTATAACCTGAAAAATTATGTCAATGAAAAATGTAGTTGACCATTGAGAAGTGTCAAGCGATCCGTAAATAGGAAGCAGATTACCTGAAACATTCAAAACCACTAGTAGTACTAACAGTTCTGAAATTCTCGGCGATATACGATTACGGACCATACCCTCTAAAGAGAAATGGAAGGGACCCTCGGGTCAGGGCCGGCGTTAGGGCTGAAATGGTGAAGCCTTCAGGTTATTCTACGAGGGGCGACCTATTTGTTGGTACCTTTTTCATATTTCATTCTTAAAAACAACATAAGGTTTTTCCGCCCCGTTGCGTTTGTCAACATTAACTCTTTGCTTCAGGCACATAAATTACTCGCGGCAACCCTGCTTTTAGGATCCATTTTCAGAATCTCTTCATTCATTCATTCATTTCGGAGTCATTAGACCCTACAATCTATGTAAAATCAAAAAACAGTTTCAAGCATATAAAACTTGGGATCATCTATTCCATGCAATCTTAAAATTCAATGAAAAATTTCATAAGAAAAAACATTGTTAGAATATTACTTCATCCGAACAAATTTCGAGAGAGACAACCAACCATACACTTGAAGTTTTACTTCAACGTCGTAGGTGGCACTGCGAGTCCACACGTGGCGCGGCCATCGAGGGCCATCGAGAGAGAAAACAAGAATAGATCTTCGATGATCGAGAGCAAACGTCAGTGACATAACCTGAATGTTTTAGTCCTTCTGTCACGTCTTCTGTTCTGACATCTGAACTGGGTTGAGCCCCCTTCTGGGTTGGGCTCCCTTGCGTTCAGACAGCTGAACTGGGTTGAGCCCCCTTCTGAGTTGAACTCCCTTGCGTTCAGACAGATGAACTGGGTTGAGCCCCCTTCTGGGTTGGGCTCCCTTGCGTTCAGACAGCTGAACTGGGTCGAGCTCCCTTCTGGGTTAGGGTTCCCTTTCGTTCAGCCTTCTAGAACTTGCTTAGAGAAAAAGTGAGACTTACGAGAGTGTTTTGAGAATAAACGATTAAAACCATTATCTGTGTATTAGTGAATACTCTGTATTTCAAAACCCCAAATATCCAAAAGGTTATGGAACCAGCAAGCTTCAAACTGCGCGACGAGGTAAACAATTATTCTGAAAATCTCACACGAGAAAAATATTGAGGTAAGTTGAAATTTCAACTTAATTAACGAGGTTAGAGGAGATATTTTATTTAGTTCAGTGAATGGAAATGATTTATTTCATATTCATTGCTGAAATAGAGAATTCCTGTTATACAGTATATATTATATTTGGAAATAATGTGTTTACCTCTCTATTAGAGTTAAATCATGTTCACAACCTAGGAAGTTGATTTCAAGTGTAGAGACTTTGCAAATATGATTCTTAACGGTTATTGAACGTTGATGTTTAGAGAAATGAGATATTTGACTATACACAGGTTTTAATAGAGTTAAATCATGTTCACAACCTAGGAAGTTGATTTCAAGTGTAGAGACCTTGCAAATCTGATTCTTAACGGTTATTGAACGTTGATGTTAAGAGAAATGAGATATTTTACTATACACATGTCTTATAGATTTAGATTATGCAGATGTAGAGATTCTGCATACTCAGTGTATCAAATTGACTTAGATGTTCGTGAATTCAGAGATTTCACATTCATCATTTGAGAAAATTATATTATGTGAATTTAGAGTTTTTCAGAGTCATAATTTGAGAGATGTACATACATCATTCGAGAGGTATCGATGAGAAAATTTCAGAGACTTTGCTAACATACTTTCTGTTTTAGATTGGATAATTTCAGAGAATTTACATACCACACCTAGAGAATTGGAGCATGTAGATTTGAAGATTCTACATACATTGCTTGGAGCATGTAAAATTGGATGTTTCATATTCCATAAACATAATCCAGAGATTGAGATATTTTGAGAGTATATATATTGATGAAAAATTTGGGGAATTATTTATTTCACTAAACTACAAAAACTGCAGTATGGTAAGATTAGTGATAATCAATATTTCAGGGCTTCTTTCATACAATGCTTGCTGTGCTGTGTTGTTTGTTTGTAAGCTAGGGTTATTATAGGATTCAAGTATTCATCCCGTATATGCACAATGGCCATACCTAACTCAATAGGTTTTCATTGCAGTGCGTGATACCGCTTTCGTAGTAAGGTGTGCATGTATGAGGTGGTGGTACTTGGAAACTAAATAGACCTGTTTCGGATTGTATCAGATTGCTGTGCGTCTGAGGCAATTCAGAAGCACGAAACAAAATTTTATATCTTATACCTGGTAGTAAATGTACTAAGAGAGCATATAATGCACAAAAATCTTGAAATACATAATATAAATATTTTGTTTCATAAATCCTGAAATAGATGGCAGCCAAAGGAAATCAAGGAAAACCGTTGGTGGATTATCATAGCGATTCCACCATTTCAGTAAGTGCAGAAGATATAGGTTTCATGCATTACGAGGAAAGAGAGAATTGTCAAAACCAATGTAAGTTTTTCAGGCAATTAATAATTGCCCATTTCCTTGATTTTAGCTGACTAGAGAAGTATCAACGAGTGATACCTAAAAGACTAGATGAGAGATGCTAGAGAAATTTTAGAGTCATTACACAAAACCCCTTTTGAGAAATTAGAGATCTGAGAGAGGAGAAATTGTAGACAAATAGAGAGAGTACAATAGAGAGAGAGAGAGAGAGAGAGAGAGAGAGTAGAGAAGAGAATATTAGTTTTAGAGTATGAGAAAACCCAGGTATATAAAAATTTATCCATGTTACAGAGGTAATTAGAGTTATGAGAATATTTTTGAGGTTAAATTTTAGAGATTTTGGAGTACGAGAAAACCCAGCTATATTTAAAATTTATTTATGTCACAGAGGTAATTAGAGATATGAGAATATTTTTGAGGTTAAATTTTAGAATTTGAGAAAATCCACGTATTCAAAAATTAATTCATTTTACAGAGGTGATTAGAGTTACGAGAATAATTTTTGGGGTTAAATTCTAGAGCATTAGAAAACCCAGGTATTTAAAATTAATCCATGTTACAGAACAGAATTCAAATTTGAGATCTGGATCGACAGTCTATGATCAGAGCTTTTTGACAAATGATTTGTTGGACGTCATAGAGCCAAGTACGAGTAACCAAACTTTTTCAGAGGCCAACAAATCCAAGAGAAGTAATTAAGTATGAGGCATTATCATAAACAGAATTGAGGAGAACTATTGAAAGAAAATCTTGAATATCCGAGACCCTGTTGAAGTAAGTAGAGGTTTGAGGTTCTCCAGGAAGTGCAAGTCAAATGCGACACACACTTCAGGTAAGAGCATGTGAGGTGTGATTGAGCTAACTGCTCAAAAGATAAGATCTGCACTTTATCAGGCTGTATTACCAGTCATATCCAAGTTACGAGATGCAGATCTGACCAGGAGACAGACCCTAAACCAAGAAGGTAATTTAGACGAGATCAAGAACTTCATGAGAGAGAGAGATAGAGAGAGACCAGAGAGATTGGAGGTTGAGAAGAGGTCTGAAATTGAAGAGGAGATTCCAAAAGTTCAACGGGTACATAAATTAAAATGCTTCCATTGTAACAAAGAAAGACATTGGTCAACTGATTGAAATTTGAGGCAACAGAGTAAGTAAGTGATTCTGCTTCGGTTGTGGGACAATCAAGTAAGAGGATTGCATTAACAATGGTGGCACGAACTAAACGTTAAATTTAAAGGATCGAGTAGAGGTAGGTTGAACAAGCCAAGTTTCAACACTAAGAGACGAAGCCATGTAAACCAGAGGAGAATGAGAGAGAGTAAGAGATTCAACAAAGAGGGTCGCTCCAAGGCAAAAAGGGTTGGAAGTAGAGAGCATAGAAAAACTAAAACAGGTAAACTTGATGCAATCATTAACTTCTTTGCAGATTCTGGAGCAACAGACCATATCGTAAATGGTTGTCTGATTTTGAGAAACTTTGAGAGATGTCAAAATATGAGTATAGAGAGCGAATAAAACAAGATAGCAGTCATTGTAATCGATGAGGACAATTCCAAATCCTAAGAGTTTACAATAAGGTTAATAACGAGATTGTGTTAGAGAGTCAAGCAACGATAAGCGAAGAAGATGAGATGAGCTTGCAATCGCAGACACAGTCCAATAACGAGTTATTAGGTTCGGAGGGAGAACCGGAATCTGCGATTGGGAGGGAGAAAGAGTATGATCTCATCTTTTCACCTAAAGAGAAAGTTCACAAGTTTCAACTCAACTGACAAAACAGATGAAACACAATCTGAGCAACAAGAAAATATTGGGATTGCAGTCATATCAATAGAGAGGTAATTTAGATCGATAACTTGGAATCAATCCAAAACTTAGAACGTGAAGTATGTATCATATCGACAATGGAGAAATTACACTTTAAAGAGACAGAATGAGAGCTGAGAAACAACGAATTGACACACACTGACACGATGGGACTTATTAAACCACCATCTCATCCAGGTCAGTAAAGATTAATTAATGTCTACATAGAAGACTATCGGAGACTTGCTAAAGCATAGTCATTAAAACAGAAGATGAGTTGGCTGAAGCATTAAAGAAATTCTTAATATCAACAAGAAACTTGTTGGAGAAAAATGAGAAGGTATATTATATCAGGTCAGATCAAGGTACAGATTTACCGAAAGGAAATTCCCAGAAGTACTGAGTAGAGAAAATATAGAGAACGAGAGAGCGGAGAGGATTGACTCAACGATCCAAAAGAAGGTTGTACATACATGTTTGATTCCAGACTACCTAAGAGTATGTGGGAGATTGATGTTGATGCATTCATAGATGTGTACAACAGAACACACAAGTCTATCAGATATCAAACACCATTGACAAAGTTTGCACCAAATGCAAAATGCCACTTTGATCAAATTGAGAGATGTGGATGTATTGGATGTATTTGTAAGTATTATTATGTATTGTGATGTTCGCATACATTAAGATTCCAAAACCCAGCTTGAAATTTGGAGAATGTGCCCTGAAAGATGTCCCAGTGGGTTATACCGTGGATACTTGACGTAGCATTCAAGCTCAGAAAAAGTCCCTTGAATCTCAACATGTGAGATTTAACAAGAAACTTGCCTACAAAGATGTTTATAGAAATAAACAACTTGATGCCACTAGAGAAAAATTAGAGACCCAGGAAAATATAATTGACTGGGATTGGATGAAAAACTCGAAAGAGCCAAAATAAGGGAACTGTCGATAAAAAGGCCAGTAGCCTGCTACACTTAGAGAAAACTGTAGAGGACGTAAGCTATGCAAGGTTTTTAATTATTCAGAGAATAGTATTTCAGAAAGTGGGCTGAACGACCTCGGTCGATTGCCTTTGGATAACTAGTTATCAATAAAGATCAACTATTAATATTATTATTTTAGGTAAATATGAGAAAACCGATAGAGAAGAAGATATGAGGCTTATTTCTTCATTAAATAGAGAACCAAAAATTTCGAGGAAGCTATAAAAGAAGAAATTGATTCCATGATACAAAATAAGGTTTGAATACTAGTAGATAAAGAGTATCTTCAAATATCTGTAAAACGGGCAAATATTATAGACCCGAAATGGTATTTGAGAGAAAATTAGAGGCAAATGGTCTTATACGATACAAAGTAAGATTAGTCATACTAGGCTTTAAGGTCAAAAATATCTATGACATTAGACTTCCAGTAATTAGAGCTACATTTGCAATAACCAATAAGTATAATTTACATGCTTGTCAATCAGAAGTAAAAACCTGCCTTTTTAAATGGCACTATAGAGGAGATCTATATGGAGATTCTTGAAGGAGTAGACATTGACAATGAGATCAAATGATCTTATGTATATAAACTCCGGAAAGCCCTATATGGACTGAAGATAAGTCCAAAGAGATGAAATAAGAGATTCACTGAAGAGATCCAGAAACTTGGTTCAGAGAATGATATACATGGACCTTGTTTATATATACTTGGAGGAGAAATGATATAAATATAAAGAGAAACCGAGAAATGAGGTATATAAATAAATCAATCAAATTATACCATGAATATGTTAGATAGATTGAATATGAATGACTGCAATGCTCTAAATACTCCTATGGTAACCAGACAGGTAGAAAACAGGATTAAGAGAAATCAATTGGAGAATCCACAAGATGACTCAGATAAACTAGAAATGAAAAGAGTTCCGTATAGAGATGAGAAGAGTTCCTTATAGAGAAGCGATTGGTAGCTTAATGTATCCATCAAATGGTAGACACTACGTTTACTGTTGACTGTTTAACGAGAAAACAAATGAAGCCGATTGAAGCTGATTGGAAAGGTGTAAAGAGAATATTCAGGTATTTGAAAGGTACTGTGAATTTAAGTCTTAAATTCACCGCTCAAACTTAATACTTAAAAGCATTTACCGATGCAACATTTAGAGACCATACCGACTTTTCATCAACTGAAAGGTATGTTATTAGATTGTTTGGATATGTAATAGCTTGGAGAAGCCATAAACAAACATATGTCACATTGTCCACTTGTCAAGCCGAATATCTAGCTATGAGTGATGCCTGTCAAGAATTAATATCTCTTGATAAGGCACTTAGATTTGTAGTAGGAAAACTGATGTTTCCTATAACAGTCTGGTGTGATAACAAATCCGCTGGAGACTGCACCAAGAAAGATGGTAGTCACAAACTAAAAGTATTTGATGATCATTTAGAGGTAATAAATGACGACCTACTACATAGAGAGAAATCTGGACTTAGAAGACATATGGTTAAGACACATGGTGATTTCAAACAATGTGTTGAGTATAAGAGAACCACAGTGAGGTGGACCCCAACGAAAGAGGATGTGTCAGAGATACCATCAGACGATCATAAGAGATTAACTCAAAAACTAATGATTTAATAATCTTGGAATACTAACTCATTGAATTTTTGTTTTCAGAGTATTTCTAGAGACTAGAGTATAAACTAATTGAGTTCTGTTTATAGATTAGACTTAGAGTGGAGAATGCTGCTTGTAGTTCGATGAAGGGAGGGAGTGTTAGAATATTACTTCATCCGAACAAATTTCGAGAGAGACAACCAACCATACACTTGAAGTTTTACTTCAACGTCGTAGGTGGCGCTGCGAGTCTACACGTGGCGCGGCCATCGAGGGCCATCGAGAGAGAAAACAAGAATAGATCTTCGATGATCGAGAGCAAACGTCAGTGACATAACCTGAATGTTTTAGTCCTTCTGTCACGTCTTCTGTTCTGACATCTGAACTGGGTTGAGCCCCCTTCTGGGTTGGGCTCCCTTGCGTTCAGACAGCTGAACTGGGTTGAGCCCCCTTCTGAGTTGAACTCCCTTGCGTTCAGACAGCTGAACTGGGTTGAGCCCCCTTCTGGGTTGGGCTCCCTTGCGTTCAGACAGCTGAACTGGGTCGAGCTCCCTTCTGGGTTAGGGTTCCCTTTCGTTCAGCCTTCTAGAACTTGCTTAGAGAAAAAGTGAGACTTACGAGAGTGTTTTGAGAATAAACGATTAAAACCATTATCTGTGTATTAGTGAATACTCTGTATTTCAAAACCCCAAATATCCAAAAAACATATGTCGGGTTATTTACTCTTTTTTGGTACATCTTGTGTGTTTCCAAACAATACTATATCGACAAAAAAAATAAAAGAGCGTCACGCCAATGGTGGAACTATCCCTGTATATAAAGTATATTATTGTACAATTACTGGCCGCAAATTCTGAAATATTTTTCTAGAGCTCAATTGTACTAAAAAAATCTCAATAAAAATATCGTTTTGACATGCACCTATCGAAAAAATTTGACATCGAAAATAATTCCAACCTCCACAACTCTGGCGTATTATCTGTTGATATTTCCTTCTCTAAAAAACCGTGAATTTCAGCAAAAAATTACAAGAGACCTTATTTGTTAAGAATAGATCAGTCTAACCATAATTAATTTTCTTATTGTAAAATATGAATGACGAAAAAGTTTGAGGGGTGGCTTTTTCTACCCCTTGGAATTATAAAAGAACATCAGCAACAATTTTTTTGAATGCCTTCTCACCCTCTTAACATATCGGCTAAATTTTATTTTTGTGAATATTTTGGTTTTCAAGAAAAAATTAAAAACTACTTTTCGGGCTCCGTAGGGGGCTGCAACTAAGCGAAAGGGGCTCAAAATAAAAACTTTGAATGAAAGACTCCCCCCTATTTTTTGACAAGGAATCACCCCCGATTTTTTTTATTTTATATTTCGATAAAACCTTTGAACATGCCGACGCCCGACAGAAATATTTATGATTAAATTACGGCACGCTTGAACATAGCCATATTTATATTATTTCTTATATTTTTTATATATTATTATTATATATTTGATCTGTAATTATTTTAGGCTAAGTACGCAAATTTCAGGGAATGCTAGCAATATTTTAAATATTCCCAGATTCCTCGGCATCGCTCGTTGCGAGGCGTATATATTCGAGTTGTGATCTTTTGAATTTTTTCGCTCTAATATATATATATACATATATTTTTTAATTTTTGGGCGCCCCTGAAAATCTTGCGCCTGTGGCAAGTGCCACCTTTGTCTCGCCCTAGATAATGCTCTGCTGACAGAGGACATTCAAAGTGGTTCTATTGATACCTGTAGTTGAGTGGAGGGAAACCCCGAATTTGTTGGAGAATTGCCAAAATAGAAAGAAGTAAGAAATGAATACAAGGAATACTTCAACGATCTTGTAAAAGTTCATTGGCAAGAGTCAATAATAAGTTCATAAAATTACATTAGTTGCTATTCATTGTTATCAATATAGATTGTAACAATAATATTTAAGAATATAACTTACCTGAATACTGTTCTGGTTATCTATTAGAGAATCCATTCCTTCTGATGGTTCTTCCTGATCCTTTACGAACAGAAGCCTGTTGTAATACCACAATTTTGGCTCATGCTTTTCATTTTCTCCTAAGCGTTTAGAAGCCTCAACTTTCTTATACTCTTTTCTAAAGCAATTTCGGATTGTTTTGATTTTTTTCTTCACCCAATTTGCATCTACGTTTTGATCATCTAATTTTCCTTTGGAGTAATCGACTAGTGCCTTGTATGCTTTCTTTTTTGAAATCTTGTTTGAATAATTTTCACTTTTCATTTTCCATAGACAGGTGTTCTGTCTATATATTTCGATAAAACCTATCAAAAAGTCTTTCTGCATTTTGCACAGGAGTTCAGTATGCTATGAACTTCCAGCATCGACTGCTTGCACCTGCTAAATTGCTGGCTGCCGGCTTGAACTCGACAGTCGGCCGCCCGAATGTCATGTCTCGAGACGCCCGAGCGTGAGATGCCAAAGTAGCAGTGGCGTACCCAAGGTTGGGGATATGTTTTTTATTCGAATTTTCGCAAGGCGTTCGACAAGATATGTCATGGTACTTTGTTGATTAAGTTGGCCCGGTTCGGCGTCTGTGGCAGTATTTTACGTTTGTTACCGTCTTACATTTCGAGAACATCGAAATTTGTTATGGTGAATGGATATTGATCCGAAATATCCACTTTTATTCTTGATTTATGTCAATGACATCTCGGATTGGTTTCATCATTCTAAATTTTTATTGTTTGCTGATGATCTGAAGCTTTTTAGGAGGATTGAGAGTCTTTAGGATTGCATATTGGTTCAGAGAGATATGGATAGGCTTCAGGAATATTGTAGAATCAATTCCCTTTTGCTAAATTTTCAGAAATTTTTCTTTATCACTCAAACTAGAAACGTAAATAAATTTGCTATTCAAAAACGAAAGGGCAGACGATTATTGCGGTGCCGAAGTGGTGGCAGATATTTTCCAAATTAAAAAAAAAAATTTTACGTGCTCTCGATTACCTGGAAAATAGTGCATTCGATAAAAAAAATTAGGAGACCATTTTTTTTTCAGTAAAACCCTGTTTATTTCAGAATTGAAATAATTTCCCGTAAAAAATGACAGTAGTGTAGACTTTCAATAGGAGAAGGATCATCGCACTCCCATATCTACGCCACTGGTTAATTTTGGCCGCAGACACTCTCCTAATTCGAAACATCACATTATCTAGATCTCAATACCTAAAAATCAAAACAATGAATGTAATATAACAATTATTATAACAAGAGTTATAAGTAAAAAACTAATTATTCTTTCAAATTTTAACATCCTGCATCCCGAAAACGGAGCTTGTTAGGATTTATTCAATTTTATTTATTTACTTCTTTATTTTTGACCTCTAATACAGTACAAGTACTGATGACAAGACCTATTTAACAATATACAAAAAAAAATCATAAAATACTATAAAATATTCAAAACAACAACAACAACGTTAAACTAAACAAAATAAATCTTTCAGGTTCAACTTAAGCTTAATATTAAAGTTTTTTTATATATATATATATAATCTGTTACCCCTTTGTTCCTTTCGGTGTATGGGTTTCATTATCTACATTTTCTAACTTAACAATAACTTAAGAATAATTCTAATTTGACTCAATAAATTTCTTCCATTCTGTCCTATTTGATGTCATGATCTCAGCTTCCCTGACGCTTTTCCCTTTCTTTTTTATTTCCTCTTCTACCATATCCTCCCATGTTTGTTGCGGTCTTCCCCTTTTTGCCTTTTTCTCGACTTTTTCCTCCCATATTTGTTTGATTGGTCTCTCCTCCTCCATACGATGTAAGTGTCCCCACCATCCCAACTGCCTCTCACCCACAAACCTTTCCAATGATTTTATCCCCAATTCACCTCTTATGTCCTCATTTCTCCTTCTGTCCATCCTTGTAACCCCCTTCACTCCTCTCAAAAATTTCATTTCCACTGCCTGTAGTTTACTCCTCATTCTCTTTGTTGTGTTCCAAGTTTCACATCCGTACGACAGAACAGGTCTGAATATCGACTTAAACACGGTCATTTTAGTTTTCTCTTCGACTTCATTTCTTCTTAGGAATTTCTTATTAATTGCGTGGTAACTTGCAGTTTAACTTGTTCCAATTTCTTTAGGTTATGAATGTCCAAAAGTTTAGTGTCCTTGTATAATATTGATGTAGGTGTTAACATGCCATAGTTGAATAATATTTTTATAGTTCTATTTTGGAACACTTGTAGCTTTGTTAATAATGTATTTGATGCATTTCCCCAACAATTAATGAGGTACCTCAGTCTGGAGGAGATCATGCTGTGGTAGATCATTTTTTTGTGTTGTGTACTGATCATAAATGAGCATCTTCTCAGTGAACCCACCACAGGAGTTACCTTACGTATCATGTGTTCTATGTGTACCTCTAGTCAAAACTAAATATGTCGTTTGCAATTTGTAACTGAATCTGGTCACGTTAAATCAGGATACATATGTTACGTGTGGTCGAAATCGTATTGTGAAATTTTAAAAAATATCGAATTTGATACACTAAAATAAATATCGATAGTATCCATATCGAAAATATCGATAGTATCGTAATAGCAAATATTGACGATATTTATCGACTATGTATTTTCTGAAAAAATATGGTTATTTCGAATTCGATATAATGATAATTTTTGCATACCCCTATGCCGAAGACTAGTACCGATCGGCCATACCAGGATTACCAGGGGACCTTTCGTAGGCATCTGTCGAGTGTCGATGCTGTTCTCGTGAGTGGCGGCGGCGGGTTTAACAGTTAACTCAGGTAAACTGTACCTCGTGGCGTGGCCGGCGTGGGCCAGAGTTGCCAAGTTGATTCATGGCCGTCACGTGAATTTCGAGAAGTGTTTCCATCTTAATATGAAAAAGAGAGATGAAGCTAGTTGAGGCAACGTCAAAATTATATGAACATTGTATTTAAGAAAAGAAAGGTTTTTTAAGTAGGAATAAGGACAACCACTGAAGAACTTTCTTAAATTATATTTGGCGACGTTTCGCAAAAATATACAAAACAAAAACGGTAAAATTTTACCTCTTTAAATTTTAAGTTCTTTCGAACATAATCAAAAGCTAACATCAGTCTCCAATTCTTTAGTGGTTGTCCTTCTTCTTCCGAGTCGGTAGCTTGTTTCAAGCATCGTGATTTCGTGAAATCTTCTGTACTGTCCGCCTCCATTCATCTCGATCCTCAGCCATCCTTATTGACTGTGGCAAAGTCTTGCCAGTGAGTTTGGTGATCAAGTCGGTGTACCTTGTTGGCGATCTTCCGCGGCTCCTCTTTCCTTGTACCATGCCCTCTATCGTAAGTTTTTCGAGCCCATCTCTTCTAACCACATGACCAAAGAATCTGGCGATGTTTTCTGAAATTATGGTGCGTAGCCTTTTCTTTACATTAACCTGTTGGAGGATTGAGAGATTAGTTCTTCTTTCTATCCAGGAGACCCTCAACATTCGACGCCAACAAAACATCTCAAATGCGTCTATCTTCTTCTTGTCTGATTGCTTAATAGTCCAGCACTCAGCTCCGTACTGGAACACAGAAAACACCAGGCTCCTAACCAGTCTTATTTTAGTGTTGAGCGTGATACGGTGACTACTCCATATCCTGGTTAATTTCGTCATGGCTTGCTTGGCCAGTGCGGCTCTTCTTTTGATTTCCTCGCTGCATCCGCCTTGATTCGTGATGAGAGATCCTAGATAGACGTATGTGTTTACCGTTTGGATATCACCGATCTTCTGTACTGTCGATCTATTCTGGTTCTGTCGGTCTACCATCATTATCTTGGTCTTCTTCTTATTCATTTGAAAACCGACTTCCATGCTCATTTGCTCTACTAGTTTGTGGGCTGTGGTCCTTATACGGTGACTATCAAGTAGTTCACTGCCAAGGAATTTAGGGAAATAAAAGAACGGGATAAGAAAATACGTATTCGATTTATTTCAACCCACTAAAAGAATTTGAAGAAGATGAGTATTTGATTGTGATATTCTTCAATCTTCTGGTTTCCGCTGCAAGTGTGGAACATCTGGGGAAGTCGTAGTGTCTTGTAGAATGGTCTGGACGCTATTGAATTATTCTCCCTGAAATGCCGAGTTTTATGGGCATTCAGGCAGTTTTCTATTCGCCATTCACAACGCCTTTTTACGGATCCCTAAGGGGTGTGGCTTTAATTATTCCAAGTTTTTACGCCGAGTTCTTCTGTTTTTAAGATTTTTGTTCTCGGACGGAATATTTTCGAGGGAATCGATAGATTCCCTACACAGTCACCCACCAGTAACGAAGTTACGAAATCATAGTTAGGTACTTCTTTGGGAAATGTACCTTCCTACCGGATCTGGTTTTCCTCGTTTCCGGGAATATAGCTTGATCATTGGCTTCGTTTTCTACTGGATCTTCTGTGTGATCTTCCTCATGCTCTTCATTTTCGAGATTGTCAAATATGTAGGCTGGTTTTACACGGTCGATTGTCACCGTCGTTTCCTTGTCATTGATCTTGATGATGAAATGTTTTGGGTCTCTACTCAAAACTTCGTATGGTCCGTCGTAGGGTTTCTGCAAGCCTAATTTTGGGCCCTCATGTCGGACGAAAACGAACGGTGACGTATCCAATTCCTTGAAAACGAAGCTGGGTCGTTCTCCGTGGTAGTTGGCGTTGATAGGTCTAATTCTTCTTATTTGTTGCCTCAGATCCACTACGAAGTCGGCTGTGTCCGCACCGTCATCCGTACTTGTAGATAGAAATTCTCCAGGCAATCTTAATGGCTCTCCATATACCATTTCTGCGGCGGTTGCTTTCATGTCTTCCCGCCAGGCTGCTCTCATCCCTAGGAGGACACTGGGAAGCGTTTCGGTCCATCTGTCATTGTTGTGGCATTTGATAGCTGCCTTAAGCTGTCGATGGATTCTTTCCACCATACCGTTGGCTGCTGGGTGGTAGGCGGTGGTTCGGATGTGGTTCGTGCCAGTCAACTTACATAGCTCGTTGAACAGGCTTGACTCGAATTGTCTCCCTTGATCTGTGGTGATCCGGAGTGGAGTGCCGAACCTCGCTATCCAATTGGTGTAGAACTCCTTAGCGATGGTGGATGCTTCCTGGTTCTGAAGGGGGATTGCTTCTGGCCATCTGGTAAATCGGTCGACACAGGTGAGGCAGTATCGGTAACCTTCGGTGTACGGCATGGTGATAATGTCCATGTGTACATGATCGAATCGACGTACCGGTGGCGTAAATGACCCTGGTGGAGTGATGACGTGACGAGTAACTTTGGATCGCTGACACTCTAAGCAGGTGCGGGACCATTTCCTGCAATCTGCGTTAACTGAAGGCCAAACGAAACGTTGCTTCACCATCTTCGTAGTCGCGTTGGTGCCAGGGTGTGCCAGTCTGTGGATCGTGTCGAATGCTACTCTCCGGAATGGCTTCGTCAGGAATGGACGTGCTTGGGGGGGTCGACGTATCGCAGTAAACCAAGATGGTTGATCCATGCGGCTTCATCTTCCGGACCAGCAAACCTGTATCGCCTCGCAGATATCTCCGTAGCTCGTCGTCGTCCTCTTGTGATCTGGCTAATGCTTCATAGTCCAAGGTGGGAGTAATTTCGTCCACTCTTGAAAGGGCATCGGCGACGACGTTCTGATCTCCTGGGACGTAGCGTATGTCGGTGGAGAACTGGGAGATGTAGTCCAGATGTCTGAACTGTCTGGGCGAGCACTTCTCTGGCTTCTGCTTGAAGGCAAATGTTAGGGGTTTGTGATCCGTGAAGATCGTGAAGTTTCGTGCTTCTACCATGTGCCTGAAATGTTTGATAGCTAGGTATATGGCTAACAGTTCTCGGTCGTAGGCTCCATATCGAGTTTCTGGTGGTGACAGCTTCTTCGAAAAGAATGGCAGTGGTTGCCATTCGCTGTTGACCATTTGCTGAAGGGTAGCTCCGACTGCAATGTCTGATGCGTCGGTCACCAGGGCTAAAGGTGCACCATCCTTGGGGTGCGCCAGCAATGTTGCTGAGGCTAGCATCTTCTTCCCTTCTGCAAATGCTGTAGTGGCTTCTGGGGTCCACTGGATTTTCGCTTTTCCTTTCAACGTTGGAACTAGTAGATCGTTGAGTGGCGCCAATGTCTGTGATGCTCTGGGTATGAAACGACGATAGAAGTTTAACATACCCAAGAATCTTCGAAGGTCTTTGGCGGTTGACGGTTGGCTGTACTCCAGAATGTCTCGGACTCTATCTGGAAGTGGTTTCGTACCTTCAGCAGAGACAAGGTAGCCTAGGAACTTCACTTCTTGTTGTCCGAAACTACACTTTGCTGGATTGAGGACGATGGAGTATTCTCGGAATCTTTCGAATATGGTGCGAAGGTGTTCCATATGCTCCTCTTCGGACGATGAGGCGATCAGCACGTCATCGATGTAACTGAAGCAGAAGTCTAGTCCTCGTAGAACTTCATCGATGAATCTCTGGAAGGTCTGTGCAGCGTTCCTGAGTCCAAAAGTCATGAATGGGAACTCGAATAACCCAAATGGAGTCGTGATGGCGGTCTTAAGTATGTCTTCTTTGGCTAGGGGAATCTAGTTGTACGCTCGTACTAGATCGAGGGTAGAGAAGATCTTCTTCCCTTGGAGGATGTGAGCATAGTCCTGTATGTGCCTCACAGGATACTGGTCGGGGATAGTCCGGGCGTTCAAAGCTCGGTAATCTCCGCATGGTCTCCATTTTTCTGATCCCTTCTTCGGTGCGAGGTGTAGCGGGGACGACCATGGACTGTTGGATGGACGGGCGATTCCTAGCCGGAGCATTGCTTCGAACTCCTTTTTGGCTGCCTTGAACTTCTCCGGTGCCAAACGCCGTAGTCTCGATGCAACTGATGGTCCATTGGTCGTTTTGATGTGATGCCTGGTCTGGTGTGTGATTCGTCCGGGGGCTCCTTCTGGTCGAGTGATTTCTGGGAAAGCCATTAATAGCTGATGGTATCTGGATGATCCGTTGACTGTCTTGACTTCTGGGATGTTGCACTCAGTCACTTCTCCTCGAGTAGTGAGTTGGGTGGTTCCGTCCAAAAGTCTTTGGTTTCTTACGTCCACGAGTAGGTTGTAGAAGCTCAGGAAGTCGACACCGATGATGGGTTTGGATACATCTGCTATGACAAACCTCCAGGTGAAATCTCGGCGTAGTCCTAAGTTCAGCGTGAGGGTAATTGTACCATACGTTGCGATGGGAGTACCATTGGCTGCTGATAGGATGTAGTCAGACTTCTCTCTTCTACCGTGGACTGCACTTCGTGGGAAGACGCACAGATCTGCTCCAGTGTCGACCAGGAACTGCAGCTTGGAGTCCCTATCGGTGATGAACAGGCGGCGCGTCGATGGGCTGGGATCACTGGCCGCTTCTAGTGAAGGCCCCCCTCGTTTCCCGAGGCGTAGTTGCAGGGCTGCCTGCATCTAGTGGACCTGGCTCCAAATCTCCAATGATACCAGAACTTACCGTCGATTGGCTGTCGGCCTCGACTAAGACTTCTTGGGCGATGCTGGGATTGGCCTCTGCTCCTGTCTCTCCGGGATCGGTTGGATTGGGCTGCCAGCTCAGCTCTCATGGTTGCTATCTCCCGGTTGAGTCCGAGTGTGAGCTGGGCAAACTTGGCACTGAGGATGGCCTCGATGCTGGTGGTCTCGTTCACCAGTTGTACGGGAGGTCGGATTGCTTCTATGATGTGGTCTGCATGGACAGCTAACTCTTGGAGGCTGCTGTCTTGCAGAATGGCCAACGACACCTGGACACTTCTGGGTAGACGGTTCATCCAGAGGGATTTCATGAGGCTCTCCGGAACGGCTGGATCAGCAAGGTTCTGTAAATGACGAAGAAACTGTGAGGGCTTACGGTCTCCCATTTCTTCTCGCTCCAGAAGGCGTCGGGTCTTCTCCTCTTGTGTGGCACTTAAACGTCGAATTAGCTCCGTCTTCAATTTGTGGAAGGCCTCGTCGGTAGGTGGATTCAATATAATGTCCTTCACCTCCGTTGCGTACTTAGCTGGTAGGGCACCCACAATATATCCAAACTTAGTCCGGTCCTGTGTCACCCCCGCGCTGTGGAAACTTCCCTCAGCCATAGCGAACCATAACTCAGGATCGGTGACGACAAATTCTGGCATCCGTACGGCGACTCTTGATACCTCGGTTTATTGTGGCATTTTTCTTCGGGATCCGCTTCTTCTTCAAATCACATCGGGGTCACCAATTTGTGGGCTGTGGTCCTTATACGGTGACTATCAAGTAGTTCACTGCCAAGGAATTTAGGGAAATAAAAGAACGGGATAAGAAAATACGTATTCGATTTATTTCAACCCACTAAAAGAATTTGAAGAAGATGAGTATTTATCTCGATTCTTAGGGTCGCTGGACGCTTGGGTCGTTGTGGCTCGGTCGCAGGTAGTTTTTCGCCGGTCGGGAACAGATGTGATATTCTTCAATCTTCTGGTTTCCGCTGCAAGTGTGGAACATCTGGGGAAGTCGTAGTGTCTTGTAGAATGGTCTGGACGCTATTGAATTATTCTCCCTGAAATGCCGAGTTTTATGGGCATTCAGGCAGTTTTCTATTCGCCATTCACAACGCCTTTTTACGGATCCCTAAGGGGTGTGGCTTTAATTATTCCAAGTTTTTACGCCGAGTTCTTCTGTTTTTAAGATTTTTGTTCTCGGACGGAATATTTTCGAGGGAATCGATAGATTCCCTACAAGTTGTATGAGTTCTTTTAATTCGTCTTCGGATGCAGCTATTAGCGTGGTGTCATCAGCGTGGCGAAGGATATTAACTTTGACACCGTTGATGGCTATTCCTCCCCTCCAGTTCTCTAAAACCTTTCTCATAATCCATTCACCATATATGTTGAAGAGCATTGGACTCAGTATGCAGCCTTGTCTGACGCCCTTGCTGACACTGAAATATTCGGTGAGCTCGTCCTCCACTCTGACTTGACCGCTGCAGTTGTCGTATAAGTTTTTTATTATGCGTATCAGATGTCGAGGTATGCCCATTACCTCTAGGATACTCCACAATTTGTGCCAGCGCACACAGTCAAACGCCTTGGTATAGTCAATATAACACAGATAAGTTGGTATGTTGAATTCTCTTGCCTTTTCTATGATTTGTCTTAGGTTCAGAATTTGTTCCCAGGTTCCCCTTCCCGGAACGAAACCTGCCTGTTGCGGTGGCAGTTGTGGAAGGATGTAGGGTTTAAGACGTTCGGCCGATATCTGCAGCATAACCTTGCTAAAATGAGAGATGAGAGCTATTGTAAGGTAGTTTTCACAGATGTCCTTTGCTCCTTTCTTGTGAAGTGGGATGTATATCGAGTTGGTCCAATCTTTAGGCCATGTTCCGTTCTTCCATATTAGGCTGCATATCTTGTATATCTTGGTTGTCCTTATTCCTACTAAAAAAACCCTTTCTTTTGTTCAACCGTGGAGGACACATTCTAACTAATTTTATTGTACTTTACATAGAGTAATGAACATAGATAGAGAGAGTAGGTATACGCAATTTTTAAATGTCCCCAACATGGTTAGATTACGTTGTCGGATTTTGATATATTTTCAAATCGACAATTTTACTATATCGTTATGAATGTATATTGAATTGAATGGATTATAATTATTTGAGTGATTCCCGATTCAATATGCAAATTGAGTATTTGGAATCCGATATTCATTCTGATTGTCGAAATTGTAGTATGCAGAATATTCATTATTTTCTGTATCTACCTGCTCAAATCCAAGGTTTGGCAACTTTTGCTCTCCTAGAGTCATCGGTTACATCACGTCGTTTGGCGCGTTTGAAATTTGTTTCCTGAATTTCTGATATATTAAGGTATTTATTGCAATATATTTTGAGGTAATATGAAACGTTGATTCACTATGGGACTTATGAAGAGCGTTCTTTGTGGAGAAACTCGCGAATTGGGTGAAATATTGTATCACTGATATGTTTTCATTTCTGCTCGCTTCATGTCAAGTTTGATAGTTCATGTTGGGGACAAAATTTGCTTACTGAAAATGGCATGCATATGCCATTTAGAGATAGATGGAGCATTCCCTCTATCTATGTTTATTACTCTGAAGTACTTCAGACTCGTTCGAAAATTTGGGAATTTTCTTTTATTTTGAATGAAACTGATTGTTATTTTGATCGATTGGAATTCTAGTAATACTAAACATTAGACGGCGTTTAGTATTGCGTGGAATCTTTCTTTCTATTTTTGACTATCAAAAATTTAATTTCAGTTTAAGAATTTATTGATGTAAACATTCACGTACCAATTGAGGAAAATCATTTTCCTCCTTAGGACTTTAGGTATATGTATAGTTTTTTCTACAAACACCTTCAAGGTTGTAATTTTCATCAGTTTTTCCTCCCTTCTTTAGATCAGGGGCGGATAGAAGCGATGATGCTTGTTGAAAATGGAAAAGACTTGGTACCTTCTGTATAACTTTCATGTGAATTAGGTACCCCCTTGAAGAAATCCTGGATTTGGCCTTCTTTACTTCTTTAGGTATCGAAAATTATGTTTTCTAGTAAGTTAGTAGAAAAAATATATCTTTTTATTATTTCTGAAATTGAAATGAGAAATAATTTCCATATATTTTATTGAGTAAGTATAGTGTTTAGTTATCTCCTATTTGTGTTGTTTTTTTGTATTGATTTGGCTCTCGAGACCAAATGAATATTGTAACGAATTCGCAAGCCCTACGCCACTGCCTCTTTCTAGAAGGTACCGGACACACCGAGAGCTCGATAGAAAGATCAAGACGCTTCTAGAGAGAGATGTCAGCGGTATATAACCAATCGGAGCCGCAGAGCAGGGCAGTGCGACGGAATCGGCGGTCAGTGCCGTACACTCAATTAGATATAAGTTGTAGAAATAAATTAATGTAGTAGTGAAAATAAATTAGTGTAATAGTTGTAATAAATCATCTGTAAATAGTTATTTATAGTTGTGTACCTGAAATAAATTAGTGTTAGCCAGAAGTACCGATTTAATTAACCGAAAAAACGTTACAATTGGTGTCAGGTGTGGGGTTCGCGTGTGTTTTCGAACCGAGAGTCAATTAAATCGTGAACATTTCTGTGGATATTTCTGTGGACATTATCGTGGACATTTTTTTAGTGGACATTCTCGTCAAAATTTCTGTGGACAGTATTGTGAACATTTTTGTGAACATAGTTTTGAATGCCATTTACGAGAATCGCTGTCAAGGAAAATGGATCAGACAACCTTGGATTTCTGTAAGCAAGCTTTTGAACAACTGACCAAACAAGTGCAGGACTTTAAAACAGAAATAAAGGAAAGCATCAAATCGTTGAGAAATGAAACGGAGGATAATTGTAGAAGAATGATAGATAACACGAAAAGGTTAGAGAATACTAGGAATGAGGTTGAATCGAAGAAACTGGAGGATCATGAAAGGAACCAGAATAATCAGGAAGTGTCAAAAATGATGGATGCTACACCAGATAGGAAAAAAGAACGTTTGCAAATGACGGAAGCCAGAAGACTGAAACTGAAAGAATACAGGGCGTTTCAGGAATTCCTGAAGAATGTTTGCAGCGTGGAGATCTGGTTGAAACAAAAGCTTCAGATAGCGGCAGATGAGAGCTATAGGGAACCTCATAATCTGGAAAGTGAAATCCAGAAGCATTCTACATTTGAGGCAGAGGTTATGGACAGCGATGAAAGAGTGCAAAGCGTAATAAACGAGGGACAAGTGTTACTACATTCGAAGCACTATGCCAAAGATGAAATAGTCATAAGGCTGGAAGAAATCAAAGAGGATTGGAAGAGACTGTTGGAACTCAAGCAGATCAAACGGGAAAAGCTGAACGAGGCATATCAAGCACTGCTCTTCAGGAGGTCCGTCGAAGAGTTTGAGGTTTGGCTAGGTGAAGTCGAGATTCAAGTTAGTAACGATTTCGGAAACAACTTGGCTTCAGACAACAACATCCTAAGATGCCACTCCGCTTTGAAAAATGACTACCAACAGCACATAGAGAACTACGAGAGCATCAACGAGATAGATGAGGAGGTACAGTGGTTGAGCAACAGGAAATCGCTGGCAGCGTCTTTGGACATGAGTATCAGTCTTACCGCGGTCCAGAGCTTACAGAAAAAGTATCGGACGCTGGAGGTCGAGCTGAACTCGAGGGAACACATCGTGAAAAGTTTGATGGATAGGGCGGTCAACATGATGAGATCCGGTCATGAGTTCTCCAATGATATTAGCGAGAAGGTGAAGGAATTGGAGAATCGATTTGTGATGGTGAGGGATATGGCCAGTCTAAAGATGTTGAGGTTGCAGGATGCCTTTGAATCGGAAAAGTTTTACGAGGAGAGTTCCGAAGCTGAGGCCTGGATTGATGACAAACTGTTGGCTCTGGCAACAAGTGAGGTTGGTAGAGATGGGATTTCCCTTCAGATGTTGCAGGGAGAGCTGAGTATAATAACTGCTGAAGTTGAAGCTTACCAGGAAACGATCGATAAATTATCCCAGAGATGTTGCCATCTTGTGGGAAGAGAGCACCGTGCCGGATATGTTCAGGGACTGAACATCCTAGGAAGGGGGCAGTGTAACGAATTCGCAAGCCCTACGCCACTGCCTCTTTCTAGAAGGTACCGGACACACCGAGAGCTCGATAGAAAGATCAAGACGCTTCTAGAGAGAGATGTCAGCGGTATATAACCAATCGGAGCCGCAGAGCAGGGCAGTGCGACGAAATCGGCGGTCAGTGCCGTACACTCAATTAGATATAAGTTGTAGAAATAAATTAATGTAGTAGTGAAAATAAATTAGTGTAATAGTTGAAATAAATCATCTGTAAATAGTTATTTATAGTTGTGTACCTGAAATGAATTAATGTTAGCCAGAAGTACCGATTTAATTAACCGAAAAACGTTACAATATTATTGATAGTCAGTGGCAAACCCAAAGTGGAGGATAAGAGGGATATGTAATAGAAAATAATACCACAGAAATCTGGAAAGTGGAAGTATATATCATGTGCGAGGAGGTATAAGATATTAACAAATTCTTGTACACTGCCTTTATTTTATAATTAATAAAAGGCAAAAATTACAAAAGAATAATGTGAAATTCTAGATAGCTTTCTTCCACTTAATGCTAAAAATATGCTTACACCTTAATTCAATTATTTACAGAATTAAATATATATATCACTGATGGTACAAATCTCGTCCTATAAAAGGTTTTAAAGTTTGAATCAGACCTGACCTTTTTTTTATTGCAGTTAAACTCAAAATTTCAGGAGAAAATATATTTCAAAATTTTGTTTGAAATGACCTCCACCATTCCTTATAAAGGCACGTAACCTTTTTCTTATTTCTTAAGTCGTTACTTTTCGCCTGAAATTAACTCTCAATCTTCTCACTGCTTTGTCTATTCTAAAGGTGTTAGATCCGGACTTCTCGCCACCAAAATAATCCAAAATCATAATCAAATTTGGTCCACTTAGAAAAAATAGACAGAAAATGAAGTAGGTAATGTGAAAAATATTTTAAAAATCACAAGAACTCAAATATCTCGTAAACTGTTGATTTTTGGTTATCACTAAATATGGCTCAATCAACAGCAAATGAGTCATACTAACACGTCCTTCAAGGTTTACTTCTAATTCGGAAACACCCTGCATATATGAAAGCCCAATCAAAAATTCCTCAAATCATTTAAATATCCTCCCCGTGATCTTTTACAGAACTCGATCCTTGTGAGGTAGTTTGCGATTACTCTCCGGCACATTTCGGACAATGTCCCACAAATAAGTTGATGGATGTAGATTTTCAAATAGTTAATAGTCTGAGGATTATCGACATAAACGCTATCCTTCACATAACCCCTCGAGAATACAAAGATCCAAAGATTGCAACGATTTTGCACGCTTCAATTCATTTACGCTTCTGGAATTTTCAAAGACGCGGTAATTTGTCAATTCATAGTACGTGATTGGTCTCCGATGAAGCAGCTACGGATGCGCGTATCCAGAGATACATTACAGAGAGATTTCCAATAATTGTTGAGACTTAAGAATGGATACGTACGTTGTTTTATATTTCAGCCATTACTAGCTGTTAAAATTTAATTTATCGGAGAGAATTTTATTGGGATTCTCGGTAAGTTTTTATATTAATATTTGCATTTAACACGTAATAATCTCACAAGGAGGAATTAATTAATTTGGAACAGTAGTGTTTTTTTTTAGAGTCATCCATCTTGTAGAAAAATATATCAGGCTGGAAAAATTCATTCATGTGTCAAATAACTTCACCAGAACTCCTTCTCATCAGGTTCATTACTTCATAATTGTAATCATTTTTTCATAATTTCTTGGCTAGAAATCCGAGAAGGAGTTGCAAAATCAGGTTAATGTATTCTAATATCATTGTTGATTTGGATTGGAACATTACGAAGAACAACCTCCTTTGGAATTGATCGCAAAGAAGAAGATCCCGATTTGGAACAACAGAAACCTCTCTTGGGTTGCTGGCTTCAGTTCTTGTATCAAGTGAACCTTATAAAGATAGAGATACAAATCCAGATGCAAAATGCGCCATAGCGTAAGAGAGACCCAAATGTTGTGCGCGCAAAAGAATGGATAAGTTTGGATCTTCTTCAACACTATCACTTACAATTACAGCAGCAATATTTTCGCTCGAGCATGGATTTATATGATGATGGATGAGCCTTGAGATCAGCAACAGATCCAGTCTCTTCGAGTTTTTCACTGTCTCAACAATTTTACACTCAGATGGACGATTATGTCGACCATAATCTGCCATAATGCACAAAATGTACATATTATAGAATCATTATTTTTGTATATATGGTAAGTTTTCACAATTTACACGTTCAACACTAGATAAAATGATCCATATTGTTGAAGAGCTAATCTTCAACTAAACATGACGCTTCGAATCACAGTTCTGTTTAAGTTTGACATATGTCATTGAAAGAGGACTGTGAAATCCGAACCACAGCCTGCATAACCTAGTAGTAGACTCAATAGAATCTAGTCAATTAACCTCAGATAAGAATAAAAGGTCCCTTCGTTCGAAAAGTCTCCACTACGCTCAAAAGGATGTTACGCCCTTTGTCATTTACTTAGCTTGAAGGATACAATCTAATTTTATTGCTTATAAACCTTCGGTAGACTCGGTATGTTGTACTCCGACAAAGCAAATAGATGTGAAAATTCACATTATTTTTCTATTTCGAGGTCGGCTGTATTGACGAGCCGCCACTGATGCCCATTGATTCATAGTTTTATTTAAAAGAATGCCAAAATATCAAACATTTTTCACGAATTATGTCGAAATACATAGATATTCTCCTTTAACAATGAAATATTGCCTTGAGAATGGAATTTATCATCATCTCACACGTGTAGAGATAGATATATTTGAAAATTTCCTAATGAATGAGTGGAAAACGCGTTGAACAAGAAGAAAAATGTGTAGTGATGTTTACATATCAAAATAAGATAAAATTCCATCATCAGTTAGATATATAACCGGATAAATAGTGTTTGTTGTGATATCAAACGATAAAAATGTCTATATAATTTCTCTAGCACCCATACATTCTTCTCAATGAATAGGAACTATTGAATGGTCCATGTTATTTATGGAATGTACATTACATTTCGAATTCTTGAATTGGCTACACATCAATCGTAAAATTGCCTCCTTCACCATTTATCTAAATTTCAATTTGAATTGGAAAGAAAATTAGTGAATGAAAAACGAAATATATTTTATATAGAAGAATTTTTAAGGTGAGAGGGAACATCACTACGTGGCATTCTCGTGATCTGTCAATATTTTCCCAGAGGAGGAAGGACAAAAATTATGTGCGGTTTTGCCAGAACGATTGGATGATCAGTCTTATATGATAGAAATACCTCAATAATAATAATAATGAGGAAGAACTTCACGAGTCTGTTCATACATTTTCTCAAAATTAGAGTTTTGCCTCTTTTGTAATGATTTTTTGTAGGATTTTTTTTGAGAATATTTTTTAAATACATCAGTGCTTTGTAGGAATACCATATCATCAATTCTTCTGCGAAAAACGAAAAGTTATCAAATTTATTATTTTTTTCATCCACAAATTAAAAATATTGAAATACTAAACATATATGATTGTTTAAATAAATTATGTGAGAATCCCATAAAAATCGGTGATTTGTTGGAAGAATAGAAGAAATATCTCTTTCTTCTTTCTTTTGAACCAGCAGTCACGTGGTGGTGTTCACTCATAAGAATAGAAGATCAGCCATAGTTCAACGTCAGGGGCGGATCCAGGTGATGTTTCAGTGTTTTTTTAAAGAAAGATGGATTTTAGTAAATTATATCATATTCAGTTTTCAAAATTTTTGTAGGGCAAAAACAAGTTCACAATATTTACATATTTCATAAATATAAATAGATTCATTTCATAAGAAAACTCAGACGCAAGAAAGTATAATAAGGTGTAGTAAAATGAAATCCATTACCATAGTTAGAATGATTCAATTTAGGTCAACTATGCGCTATTTTGTTCGATAACTATAGTTCCGAGTTAACAATTGTGCCGTAGGGGAGCAGCTCTTCGTAAATAATTCCCTGCCAATCCCACCAAACACACAGCAAAACCTTTCTGGCCGTTTCCGACGTTTCGACCACGACCGTTTTTGCTTGACGTTGTCGTAAATGCTCCCCTTTTCATCACCAACTTTCTGAATATTTTTTCGTTAACTCGTATGGAACTCATATATCAATCGTGCTTCTTCTTGAGATCAGCCTTATGCAAATGGTGTTCCAAACGGTTTATTTTGCAATCTTTAGCTCTTGGGCAATTGAAACAGGACTTGACAATGTCAGTCACCAAGCGTTTCAAAAATTGGGCAATTTTGTTGCGATTCAGTTTTTAACATTAACTCGTGTGGAACGGATACATCTAGCATCTTTTTGTGACCAGCCTTATGCAAATAGTGTTCCAAACGGTTTATTGTGTACTCTTAAGCTCTTGCCCAATCGAAACTGGACTCGATTTGTCGGCCTTTGATGGCCTTCCAGTGCGTGGTGCATCTTTGACATCGAAATTACCGAAACGGAATCGACGAAACCAAAATTTGCAAGTGATTCGCTATTACTGTATCAGGTCCATAAACACTGTTCACATTTTCGGCAGCTTGGCTTGTATTTTTGCCTTTATCGAAGAAAAACTATAAAATATAGTGTATTTTCTTTTTGCTAGTGTCCATCTTTGTGGTGCCCTCAAACATAACTGAGTCAACTTATCACAAAACTGTCAGAACGTTTTTTGTAGTGCAAAATCTCATCTTTCTAACGCCATATAGTGGGAACCGATCGGACTTGAACAACCCGAGATACAGATAACTAAAGCAATCTATTGGAAAAATAATGGATTTCTTTTTACTACACCTAATAAATAAGAACATATGATCAAATATTAAAAACTTAAAAACAAATTCTAGTCTTTTTGACTAGCGTATCTTTGGATAATATTTTCAAATGCTGCAAATGGTACTGTGTATATGTATTAATGCCAATTCATTCAACCTGTCTTCAATCATTTCAGATTTTATCCAATATTTAACGCTTCTGAGTGTCCACGCATATTTTTCTATAATTCAGGATATATTTTTATATTTATAAGGTCTATGGCCAATAATATGACTAATAGTAACTTTCATTTTCTAAACATTAATCTTAATCTTATGAGAAATATTCCGCAATAGAGTAATATCTTAACTTAAGTGGGAACACCATAAAGTGACATAATCGTGTTCTATCAATATTTTTCCATAAAAGAAGAGACTAAAACAATGTGTGGTTACGACAGAAGGAATTAATGATCAGTAAACGTTAAGAATATTATATTAATTCCAATTTTCGTCGTATCTACTTTACGAGTCTTTTTATAAATTTTCAGGAAATTAGAATTTTGCCTCTTTTGTAATAATTTTTGAAGGATTTTTTTATATTTTTATATCTTCAAAATAAATCAGTGATTTATAGAAATATAATCAATTTTTTTTGCGATAAGAGAAGAATTACCAAAAATATAATTTTATTTTTCATCCGCAACAGAAAAGTTCGAAATACTACAATATAAATTATTGTTTAAAGAGATTAATGAAAATCTTTTGAAAATCGTCGTTCTGAACTGAGTCTCTGAGTGTCTAATACACGTCTAATGATTTCAGGAATCGATGCCGGTAAAACAAAGGAAAAAAAATTGTTTTTAACAAACTACCAAAACTTCATCTGAATGATTACATCGTTCGAAGTACAACCCATGAAAATAGCCTGAGAGTTAGGAACGTCGTGAAAAAGGGAATTTTCAAGACAGTTGTATTTTTAGATATTTCAATCATTATTGAAGTACGTTTACGTCGGCACGTGTGCCACTTGAGAGCGATTGCATGTACCTACCTGGAGCATCTTCTGTTGGCAGGAAATTGTTAATTATGAAATCGTTTGAAAATGTTTTGGCTAATTTTCAACGAGGAAAATTTTTAATTGCAAAACACGATTTCGATTATTTACTATCGAGTGGTTTCAACCTGAAATTTTTAAATTATAAAGGATTATTGAGTCTACTTGATGAAGTCAGTATGATATAAGTTTTGAAGTTATGACATCAATGTTCCACAACTTTCACTTTTAGATATATATTTTTGGTATATACTTTTTTGTCTAGAACTATAGTTGAGAAATTGAGAAAATATCGGAATTCCCCAAGAAAAAAATAGATGATCCCAAACTGTCCCTAGAAATTGTGTAAATGGTTAATAGATTTGATAATTTAATAAACATAAAGAGAAACGTATTTTTTTATACGAATTTTCCTCATAAGTCACATATAGTTCAAGAAACTTAAAGAATTTACAAACTTAGAACTTGTACCTATATTCATTTCACAAACACTTAAGAAACCCGTAAATGAATCAATTTTTTTCTCTGATAGAAACTCACAGAGATAGCAATTTCAACCAGGTAGTTGAAAATTGAAAACTTTTTGGGAATTCAATAAAAATCGTACAATTATATAAACGGTCTGAGTCCGAGATTTCTTCACAGAATGTTAAACTCAGAGAATGGAACATTGATCCACGTTTGCTGCAGGCATTTTAACATTCACTGGATTTTTTCAAAATTGCTAATTTCATTTTAACATCCGAATAAAAAATGTTCAGAGCCGTATCAGGGTACTATTGCACTTGTGGCAATATATTAGACAGTGCCCCCCATTTTCGAAGATTTTTTTATCCATTATATTTTCTTAAAATATTTTTTGCTCCTAATTTAAGTCATATATTTTTGTTTTGCTGATCTCGTGATTATTTCATGAAGAGCTCGAAAATTCTAGGGAAGGCTAGCAATATTTTAAATGCTTCCAGCTTCCTCAGCATCGCTCGATATGGGGCGTATACATGAAAAACATGTTGTGATCTTTCGAGTTATTTCGCCTACTGCTCCAATATTTTTTTCTTTTGATATTTTTGACCTTGCGCCTGTGGCAACGCCCTAGATACTGCCCTGAAAATGTTGATACTGTTCATAATTTGTTTTAATTGTGTCGATAAAACTCAAGTAGATTAACAAATAATTTTCTGTGCGTATTATGCTCAAGATATAAAATATTAACATTATACACAGGGGCACTCAAAAATGGTATTGGTAACTAAACAATAAAATGAAAAATAACAACTTGGTATGACATAAAATTATTATCTCTTAATCTGTGGCAAATCGGTTCATTGTGCCATATATTGTAGAACGAAATCGAGCGGGATTATCTCAGTTTCACACAGATTTCATAGTAATATTTCAGTACTCTCCTTGTGATACAAAAAAACAGCTCTGCCAACCAATATTTTTCAATGCAAAAATCACTGAACGATATTTATAAAAATGTAGTGTCTCTGTTTGTCCGAGAGGTGGCGTAATGGGTGTCGCGCCACACTCAAGTGCGGCCCCAGCGGGTTTATGAGGGTCGCCTCGTTGCAGCAGAGTCACCTCTCCACGATGGAAAGAGGGCGTAAATTTGACTCGAGAAAAACTCGCTAAAGAATTTTTCCATGCATTACAATAAAAATTGAATGAATTAGAGAAAATAATGTATAATACTCGTAAAGAAGGGTCATTCCAACACTCGATCATTGAATTTTGAACTCATGGAAGAATATCAATGTCTTCGGTACTTACCCATATTATAAATAATTATATCTACTGTGATATGAATACTTGAAATACAAGTGTGAAATTGCCACTTCCTCTTTCCAAGATTTCTATAATTTCATCCCCCTGATTCTAACCTAGCCCAAACACGAGTTGATTTCCAAGGTTCTTTATTCTGTAAGAGCTCATTTCTTCGAATAAGATTTTATCTCTCGGAGCTATGAAATAAAAATGTGATGCGAAATAAATAAACGATGAGCACATCGCTATTCTCCTAATAATGCCTTTCCCATAGCTGAAAGCCTAACCTACATCTCACAACGAACCCACAAACACTATAATACGAAGAATGGAGGGATAATCAATGCACAAGGTGACTAGAATATGTTATTACATCATAACAGTACTGAATCGTAACCGCGTTAAATGGTATAGAACAACTGGACAAACGGCTTAGTTCGGTCTCTTTCTGTCTGCGTAGAAAAAAATGAAAGGTTCTGGCACCTGAATGTTGATTGACAAATACACTCATCGCAAAAAACTCGGCCACCTAAAATTTTGCTGAAGCTCGTTGTCCAAGAACTTTCATTTCAATTGTTTCTACGCCACATTAAGGATATATTCTTTGATATCAAAACAAACTCAACAAAAGTTTCGCAAAAATATGATACAGGGGGGAAAGAACCATGTTTTTGTAGTACAATTTCTTAACACCCTGTGGAACAGTTCGGGAAATTTGTAGAGTAGACAAAGACCATCCATTTTGCCATCTTTCAGTTTTTATTTCATCTTGATGTCTTGATTTCTCTCGTCGATACTCGTTTTCAAATGAAAGCCTGGAATTTTATAAACACGCCAAGCTCCACCAAGGAACAGTTCGGTGTATCAAGAGCAGGGCCGCCGCCAGACATTTTGGCGCCCCGAGAAAATAAAATTTCGGCGCCCTTCTTTATAGGCAATACTCAACAAAAAAAAAATTTTTGGATATTGTTAGAATATTGTGGGTTTGGTTTTGAATGACCAAATATTAGAAAACTAACACGTATCGCACATTCACTAGACGTCCGATCAGTTCCATATAACTAGAATGCTTATTTTTATAGATGAGTAAATAATGTTGATCCAGCCGTTTTGAATATTGTATCCAATTGCAACAATAGGAAATAAAACAATACATTTAGTTACTCAAGAGAACTTACTTTCAATTTGAATCCCTGAAATCCAAAGACACAAAAAATATTGAATAATTCAACTCTGAATACACTCAACTTAGTTTCGCGTATTTGTTTCTCTAGAATAGGAAATAAACTGAAAAGGTTCTGCAATATCAACCCCCTTCTTGGAAACAATATCGTGATTGGAGAATGGATAATTATTTTGCATTTTTGAAATATCAAAGAAGCCGCCTTAAGAATATCCCCTTTTCTCAAGAAGCCTACCAATAAAGCAATCATCTGGTGAAGTTTAGTGAGATAACAGATAATACCGACAAGCTTTATGATCGTAAAACACATGTGTAAATATTCAATTTATTCACCAAATTTAGGATTCCACGTGATCTCCTCTGTCAGTTAAGACCGTGGACGCCCTAGTACTGATACCTGGAAATTCTGAAGAATTTTTCACGACACATCGTGGCGTTTCATTCTAGAATAAAATTCTGTACTTTGGATTCTTCTAACCTATCGCAGCGGTAAAAAGAGAATTTCATGACTGATATAAACTTTGAGTAAACATTTCGAACTCGGTATAATTTATTCACGGTACACCACGTACTTCTTGACCACCGTGCTTGTTAATGTCCTTAGCCATTCAAATAATGTTCTAACCGTGCGACCGTTATTTTATGTCAGATCCCAGTTCACATTTCGAAGAGAGTTGTTTGAACAGGACGGAAGTTCAAATCGAGGAAAATGCTTGTTAGACGTTTTGTCTAAAGGTCATGTGATCTAGTCTTTACCAATTTTGAAATATAAAGAAAATTATTAATTAGATTCTCTTTCGCAGTGACGACGCCAGCATTCAAGATATGGGGGGCCAAAGAGAGGCCAGGATTATTTGAGGGGGGGCAAGATTTCCAGATCCATCTAGTTTACATCAATAATATATATTTATCCTCTAGTCCCTTATTATCTCATACACATAATATATTATATTGTAAGGTGAAATTTGATTTCAGGGTTAATACTGAATATTTATTGTTTATTATATAATTGTCATATGAGGCAACGTTTCGGGCAGTGCCCTTTTTCAAGCCCTTACAGGTTTGAAAAAGCCTGTATGACAATTATATAATAAACAATAAATATTCAGAAGTAACCCTGAAATCAAATTCCACCTTACAATAAAAGTGAACAGGGTAAATAATTAAATCAGTACATAATATTATATATGCAATAATACACAACAAATATAGGTATAGGATATGTCAAATACAAAAATTAACCTAAATTTAACTAATTTATCATCCGCATATACTCATCAACACTATAAATACAACAATTTGACCCTTTTACGGTTTATGAGTTTATTATCGTTTTCAAGTTGCACTACGAGGGCGTTTATGACCGAGGTATATTATTTTCCTTTATCTATTCGCTTTGTCGGCGTCGCTCCTTATTTGCCGTAAGTGATTTTTGCATTTGTCATCGGTATACACTTACCCGTTGTTTTCGTTTTTTTTTTGTATCAGAGAGAGAGAGAGAGAGAGAGAGAACTTTATTGACTACACATCAAACGGCTATCGACCGAAGTCTTCCAGCCTTGTATCATTTTCACCACAAAATTTTAATACTCACTTACCAAAGAACGCATAAAAAAATTGTCTGTGCTGTGATTTACAATTTAATGTGTTTCATTCAAATTGCAATTTATTTGTGAAACATCAGTTTTGAATTGACTATACAGGGTGATTTTAAATTGGAGGTACAAACGAAAATGAAAGGTTCTTCGGATCATTTAAAGAAATAAAGTCCTATAACATGGGCCCACAAACGATTTGTTTTGTGATACAGATGTTGAAGTTCAAGTTTTTTGCACATAGCATCTTTCCTTCACAAGTTATTTAACTTAAATTTAGCATAGATTTTCCAATTTAAGGTTTTAATCATGTCATATGCCAATTTTGAATGCAAATCTACAGGTTAATATTTTTTTTTTGGAAGATTGCCCGCTTCTTTTCACCAGAACGTTTTTTGGTGAACCACTGGTAGTTTAGAGAAATGTTAATGGAAACTCTGGTCCAGTACTACACTTTTTGGTTTCTTGTATCTGTTACCGATTTCGAGAAAAAAATTGCAAACAATTCTTCAGTAATTCTCAGGAAAATTCAAATTATCATAGACATCCAGTAAGCAGTGATAAAAAATATAATTATAAGTTTTGGTAATTATTTACCCAATCTATAGAGAAGATCAATAAAGATTCGATAAACTGTTAGCATCACAAAAAAGTAGGACTTCAAGAACAACCTGTATCTCGAAAACAAAGCGTTTGCGAACCCATGTATAGGACTTTTTATTCTTGAAATTATTCAAGGTATCTTTCATTTTTCTTCGTACCTCCAATTTAAAAACAGCCTGTATAAGGTATGAGAAAACTCGAATAGGTAATCAAAAAATGCTATTATTCCGAGTAATTTTTGGTTCGAAGTTTGTTATTAAACCTTTATTTCTCACATTACAGAAATGAGTAAACGTTGGCGCCAAAAAATTATTTTTCGATTATTCCACCCATGAAGAAAAAATATCTAAGCCCTTGTCAGAGAGTGAGATCTTGAATATTTTCTCATCCTTTAAATTTTTCATGATGTATTGTTTTTCTCATGCGATGTTTCAGGAGGGGGCAGCATAAATTTAAGGTGGGCTACGGGTCCTCTCTGGTTCCCTCTAGCGCAGCCAATGCTCTTTGACTATAAATTAATCCATAATATGTTCAAACTTATCAGTCAATGACATATACACATAATAAAACACATTATAACCCACTTTATCTTCTTTCAAGGTTATTTTCAAATCAAGGAAGTTTATAGAGTTTGAAATGGAATGTTCTTACGTGATTCTCTAATTGATTGATGAAAAAGTTCTGTAGATCTTTTATTTTCAATGATATTTTTTAAACTTACAATGAAAGATCAACTGCAGCACATAATGTGTGATCCTATTATCTCACAATAAAAGTCTACAATATAAATTCATTTATTTTGTTTCTGATACGTCCCTGTATACCTTGCACCTTGTACACATTCACATAGTAACACGCCGCATTCGTTTGCATAACCCAAATTTACTTAAAAAAAGTTGTTTGCATATCCGCAATATGCGGGTAGGTATTTGTACGATAATTTTTTAATTTGTGCATTCGTGAGATCAAGAAAACTAGACCTGATTAAAAAATTATCCATATGAAAATCAATGGAAAATGAATGGATAGAATTGGAATCAATTGATGTAGTTTCATCTCTTTTCAATCTTTTTTGTTTTCTTCTTCCTCAGGAATACTTCATTCTTGTCACGGTTTTTTTTATTTCTTATACCACTGATCTGCATTTTTATTTCGCAGGTCATTTCATTTATAACTAAATTTTTTCATCCGTCTATAGTCTAAGTCTTTTAGTTAGGTTAATAGGAGCTCGAGTCATCTTATATTTTGATCATATATTACTACAAGATTTTTTATTGAATTTATTTTTTGAATATTGTGAAAAAGGCAGATATATGAAATTAAGCTAGTCGAGTAATGGACCTACAACTGGCTGGTACATATTTTTTAGTTGATTATAGGTGATTACTGATTATATACATATTTTAATTGAATAATTATTATTCAAGCTTTACTTAATTGTAGATATTGTGGGAGAGAGAGAGATTGTCTACAGTATTTTTGGGAGATTTAACGTAATCAATTCAAACAGCGATGACAAAATAAATATCTGTTCACCTTGTGTTGAAGATCCTTTTGTAGATTACTGAATTCTTCTTGAACGACTTCCTCCAAACATCGTTTAAATATACACCAACGCACTTGTGAAAATTAAGTCACTTCAATGGAGTTCAATGGATCGATTGGTTGTGAAAGCCATATGTGCTTCTGTCAGCCTTGAGGTATTGATTTTGGTCCCTTTTTCTTGAAATAATGATCCCCTTGAATTGAAGGATCTTCCTTGCATTTTGGAGGGAAACACTTCCTTATCGTTAATGACGCGATAAATGTATTAAGTGCGCAATTTGTCATCAGAAGGCTCTTGCTAAAATGAATAGAAAATCTGGTATGTCTACTTATACCTGAAAAACTTTCAGACAAAACGGAACATTTTTCAGATTTAGACCTACTTGATTTTGAGAGATCATGATTGTTTCAGGTGGCGCATACAGCGTTTATTTTTGACATTTCTTGCGATTCTCGGCTCTCGTAACCTTTGGTAATAGAATAATTATATTTTATATTGTATTTACGAAGCGTGTATTTATATTTATAAGAACAAACGTTTTTTTTGCAGAGAACAGAGTAGATCATATATATCTCAATCGTTTCAAATCTTCGCTGTTGCCACTACGGGACAGAACGGTTTTTTATCAAAAAAGTTTTCTTTTTATGGGGTGTAAACTTTTCAATTCCCTACAGGTGAATATACAGGATGCTCCAACCTTATCCCTCTTTAAATCGAGAATCAACCTTACAGAATTCTGGTAAGTTTTCACCAAAGCTACAGATGGACTATCTTAAAAAAGTCTGAAACATAATCGAATCAGTGCACACATCAGAGTTTCTTTGCATCTTAGCTCCAACAGTGCTGGTCGATTCATGAGCTAAGCTTAGACATATGGTAAATAAACTATTTCAAACTGTTTCACATTAGTGATTTTGTTTTGGCTTCTTATACTTCTGTTTGTGTGAATCTCTGATTTTGTGCCGAATAATTATCATTTGCGGGAAATGTTGATATTCTTTTTTCATTCGAAGGAAACGCCGGCTGAAGCTCATCAAAAGCTCCAAAAAGTTTACAGAGATGCTTCTCTAAGTGAAACAACGTGACGTGACAGTCGCTTCAAAAACGGTGATTTAACGAATGACTGCGTGAAGGAAGGCTGAAAACCTTCGTAGAAGCTGAATGGGAAGTATTGTTCGATGAGGATCAGTGTAAAACATATGCAGAGCTATTTTTCAGCTTCAGGAGTTCCCTGCCAAGCCATTTCCAAGTGACTCCAAAAACTTGGATACGTTATGAATTGTAGCCAAGGGACGTTTAACGCTGTTTTATCGCCAGCGGCAAAAATGAGGGGTTTCCTTAAACGCATCGTGACGGATGATGAAAAAAATATCTATTTCAGCAACCCAAAAAAAGATAGCCATGGGGACTGCCCTGTCATGCGTCGCCCTCGAGCTGCAAAAGTTATGCTGTGTATTTGATGGGACGTAGTTGGTTTAATTTATTATGAGCTGTTGAAACCGAGTGCAACCATTACTGAAGAACAATATCGACTTCAATTGATGCGATTTAACCGAGCACTTCATGAAAAACTGCCATAATACAAGCAGAGGCACGATAAAGTGATTTTACAACATGACAACGCTCGATCTCACGTTGCTAAACCCGTTAAAATTTACCACACCCTCCGTATTTCCCAGATTTGTTGCCATCCGATTATTATTTGTTCCAGTCGATGGCACATGATCTGGCCCACCAGCAGTTCCACTCATACAAAGACATAAAAAAATGGCTTGATTCGTGGTTAGCCTCTAAAAATGAACACTTTCAACGTTACGGTATTCGAGATCTACCAGAAAGATGAGAAGAGGTGAAAAGGTTGTAGCTAACAATGGGCAATACTTTGAATGATTTATTTGTAACCATTTTTTCACAATAAAGTTGCATTTCCAGTAAGCTAGTTGATCGTCTATCGAAATAGTATGTAACGATTTGGTCACTTTCATTGCTCGAAATAATATACGTGCAGGCGCGTAGCAATTTGATCGCTATTATTGGTGGAAGTTGTGCTCATCTTCCACATTTCATAGAAATAAATCGATGAGGAAATGGTTCGGGTAGTTATTAAGAGAGAGAAAATTTAATCAAACACCGTCCAATGGTTCTACAGTCATCGAGAAAATGAGAGAGGTTTTTAATGATCTCGTCGATTAAGTTTGGCAAAATTCTATGGCACATGTTAAAAAAAAACTGAAGGTGAATATTCAAAACAAATCTATTCCTCTAGGTACTTTCAAGGTCGTCCTTCATACCAGTGAAGAAAAGATTTTTGGTGTAATACGAAGAGGACCAATATAATTTCCAGTGAATTTTATGATTATTTATATGATATTACTGTTTGTCTTACCTTCAGATTGAACATTTCCAAGTTCATCTAAAACCCTTTTGTGCGCTTAAAATATTATGCAATGATCATGTCATCATAATTGATAATGACCCTTGCCAGTATATTGAAGGTCAAGAATATTGAAAAATCAAATTATAACACAGTAGAATAACATTAATTATGTGACAACAAAGGCTTTTCATGTTGTGAATTATCTGAAAGAATCGACATCAGAGTTCAATACAATAGCGTGAATATCATTTCATATCAAATGAACATCTGGACAAAGATTTTCATGAAGTAGTTCAATCAAAATTGGAAAAACTATAACATTGAATCATTATGGTTCTAAATGGCGAAGGAGCTGGTCTTCGAACTCCAATAATTGTCTTTACGAGTTTCTCAAAGAATAATTGACAGGAAATGTTTAGAGGACATACAACTTATAGCCAATGTTCGATATATTCATCATTTATTGATATTATTCCACTGAGACGAAACATCGGAAGATATTAGATAATACATTTCAAAAATCAAATCAGTAGGTACTGACCTGCATGCTGTCAACTCATCTGTGTTGTTGCCTTTGTTATTGTTATATTCGAAAAAATAGGCTCTAAACCTGAAATAAAAACTAATTAACTAACTGTTAGTTGCCTTTGTTTTGTGATCCTTAAGTGTAAAATTTTAGAATGTATATGTACCGGGTTTTTCACCATAATTTGACCCCCCCTTTAACTCTGTTACTAGAAGAGGTACAAAAAAATGTTTTCTACAATAGTTTCACGAAATTAACTAGTGTTTTCTAAAATGATTTCACAAAACGAAATAAATACAGAGTCGGCAACATATTGATTGCAACTTCATGTTTTCAAATGGAACACCCTGTATATTTTTCTATATTTGACTAGATCTTTTTCCTCTGATTTCGAATATATAACATATGTTTGGCCTATCTCTCTTATTATTAGTACCACAGAGTTTCAGATTCTAAGAACCACCTGGCAAAAGTAATCAGTTTTCAAGTGGTAGGCTGCGATAACTCAAAATGCCTTTTTTTGAGTTATCTCGTTGGCAACGATATGACATACGTTTCTCAGTAAAAATGGAAATTGGATGGTGTGGATGCAACTCTATATATTCTCTCCTTGTAGCTTTCTTATTTTAATTGTTCTTCACATAAAGTGAAAATAATTCAAATTTTTCCACTTCTGTGTAGTGCATATTCGATGAATAGTAACGTATGTCATATATGCCAACTCAAAAAAGGGCATTTTGAATTATCGCAGCCTTCCACATAAAAACTGATTACTTAGCTTGCCAGGTGGTTCTTAAAATTTGAAACTCTGTGGTACTCAGAATAAGAGAGATAGGCCAAACATATGTTATATATTCGAAGTCAGGGGAGAAAGAGCTAGTCAAATATAGAAAAATATACAGGGTGTTCCATTTGAAAAAATGAAGTTGCAATCAATATGTTGCCCACCCTGTATATATGACCGTTTTGTGAAATCATTTTAAAAAACACTAGTCGATTCCGTGAAACTTTTGTAGAAAACATTTTTTTGTACCTCTTTCAGCACCAAAGTTAAAGGGGGGGTCAAATTATGGTGAAAAACCCGGTACCTCTCTGTTGTATTCAACTTCGATTGTCGTCCTGATTTTGTCCTGTTGCCCTGATAATAAAAATAATAATAATGTAGTTTATTTTATCATAAACATTAATCACAGAGACTTTAGTGCCTGTACGCGATATGATGATATGAAATATATCGAAATACCATCTTAAAAATCTTGAATCGATTATAGAGCATTGGCATAGGCTTCATCTTACACGTGGAACCAAAGAAAAAAGTATAAAGGTGTTAAATCACAAGATCTCGTAGGCCAATTGTGATCACCTCTTTGAGAAATAACACGGTCAGGAAACTTTTCTTGCAAAATTGTGATTGTTTCGTTGCTTGTGTGAAACAACACAACAATTATTCTTGGTTTATATCTGCTGATTTTTCGAAGAAAATACGGATTATTTTAATGCATTTAAAGTACCCAATCGGCTAGGATACGACGTTGTTCTTGTGTTTACTGAACTCTAAAAGCCCTAATATCTAAGTTTTTAAACAAAATCCGGTGTAATGTCGTTTTTGGAATGCCTAATTCCCATGATCGATAAGGAATAGGCAAACTTGGCTTTTCGTCAACACTTCTTGCTACAGCAGTAATATTTTCTGTTGTTCTTGAGCGACGACGTGGTATAGTTTTGCGAACTGGGACTACAAAATTGTCACCATTGTTGTAATTGATTTCATTATTGTTGAAGCATGAATCGTTCCATTCTTAGAAATGGCGTAGTTTTTACTTGTCAAATGTCAAACATGACATCTACAAAAGTGAGAGAGCTGCTCAGATAAAAAGCTATTCAAAATGAAACCTCTTATTGAAAAACCTTATAGTTTATATTCATGACCAACTGTTTGTCATTTTTTTTTGTATCCTTGTAATTGGGTTCTTCCTATTAGAATTCCAGTTCATAACGGGTTTTTTTCGAGGTATATAACTTTAAGTTGGCATTACTGTTCAAGATGGCCACCGATTTAACAGCTGTCAAGTGATTTATTCTCAGTTTGGTTTGGCCATTCACCATAAATAGACTCACGCCTGAACAATGCTTGCAAAAAGTGCAATTTTATTTCGAAAATAATGGTTCTGTGCGGAATACGTATCGCGTACTACGTCCATTTCATTTTGTTAAGCGATGAAGCGCACTTCTGGTTGAATGGCTACGCCAACAAACAAAACTGCCGCATTTGGAGTGAAGCTAATCCTCAAGTGTATGTCGAAACACCGTTACATCCAGAAAAACTGACTGTTTGGTGCGCTTTATGGGCTGGTGGAATCATTGGTCCGTACTTCTTCAAAAACGATGATGGCCAGAACGTTACAGTCAATGGTGATCGGTATAGAGCCATGATTACTAACTTTTTCATTCCTGAATTGAACAACCATGATGTCCAGGAGCTGTGGTTCCAACAAGACGGCGTAACATGTCACACAGCTCGTGCCACAATCGATTTATTGAAAGACACGTTTGGTGAACGCCTAATTTCACGTTTTGGACCTGTGAATTGGCCTTCAAGATCTTGTGATTTAACACCGCTAGACTACTTTCTGTGGGGCTATGTAAAGTCATTGGTCTATGCGGATAAGCCACAAACCTTTGACCATTTGGAAGACAACATTCGCCGTGTTATTGCCGATATACGGCCACAAATGTTGGAAAAAGTCATCGAAAATTGGACGTCCAGATTGGACTACATCCGAGCCAACCGTGGCGGTCATATGTCAGAAATCATATTTAAAATATAATGCCACAAGATTATCTTGCGGATAAATAAAATTCATGTCAATCGAATAATCCATCGTTGTTTTATTGCAATTTAAAGTTCTATAGCTCTAAAAAAACACCCAATATTATCTGAGTGTTGTGTATCAGGTAATTTTTCTGAGAATGACTATCAAGTTGTAAAATGATGTTTGACAGACATAAAGTATATTGGCTGCCGATCATCATCATTACAGAGTTGAATTTAAACTGGAAAAGTTGACCTGCATTCGAGTATTTTGACCTTCGATGACTCATACGACAAAACATCAATGTAAGTTTGAGATTTGAACTCAAAATAATCATCAAATTTGTTCACGAATGGAAATCAGGAAATTTATTCTAAATTTTTTTAATCGAAAGATAACCAAGTTATTCGGCAGTTCAAGTCTGCTGGATCAACTAGATCATTAGCAATTTCAGATGATCATCGATTAAATCATTTGATTGGAGTTGAAAAATTCAAAATTTTATGCTCATCTCCTTTTTGCATCAACTTCATAACACCTTCCATAATCGATCACCCAAAATATCTCTCGCATGGACCTACAGGTACCTCCGAATCCACGAAAAGAATCCAGCCGCTCGGAGATAACCTGGATCACCTTGAAACGTTCGAGAAATACGGGACCTGAGGATGTATCAATGTTGGCTACACTCGAGACATCTCTTCCCTCCGAATTGTTTGTTTGCATAAAAGTGTTTTACGTTTAAAGCACGAGCTCCAACGATGATTTAACGTCGGGCCAATGAGATGACGTGATTTTGGCGGGAAGAGGCAGCCGGGTCTGACGCCCAAACCGGAACAGAATCCAAGGTCTCGTTCCGAGAATAAAATCGACTCTGTCGGTTTGATGCCACATGCTAGATTTCGTAGGATGTGATTTTGTACGAAACTGCCTTTTTTAATCAGCTTTGCGGTTTCGTTACTGCATCTCTTTTTGCGTTCTGGTAGCTATGACATCTATGCGTTTGACAGTTTAACGAATAAACGTCAAAGTCCGTAATTCGATATAACTCAAAAGTCTAGTTAGAGTAAACAAGGCGAGTATTAACAATGATGTATGTTTCGAACGCATCGCACAATACAGTTGACAAACATCTGTTATAAATTTATTGGAGTTTCCTAGATAACACCAGGTATAGTCCGTTCAGGAATTAATGACATCCCGGGCGGCTGTGGAAAATCGGAATTAAGTTGGTAATGGTTCATTCAGTAATACACTACGCAAAAAAATTAACGCACATTATGGAAATCTCAAATTTATTCTACAACTGAAGGTGTTCTCAATGATAATTATTTTTATCAGAATTATGCATGCATATGTTATCCACTTCCAACGTTTTTCTTCGATACAGATGTTTTTCCCAGCAGGAATAAAAAAAGATGAGATTATCAGATTTTGAATGTATTGGCTCCATTCTGAAATCAGTTGTTCTCGATCAATTCTAGTGATCAATATTTTTTCTTTTGTTTGATTTTCTACACTCGATCGCTATGCAACGCGAAACACGCAATTCGACCCAAAAAGAATGTGCCCAAGCGGTAGTTTTGCGAGAAGAAGCGTGGACATACACAAGAATTGCAGAAAGGTTTGGAGTTTCCCATACAAGTGTGTCCAGAATGTTGCAGCGATTTAGGGAGACAGGTATGAACGTCCGAAGACCAGGACAGGGTAGACCACGGGTAACAAATGCCATTAAAGAACGTTACTTGATAGTTTCTTCTTTGAGACAACGGTTTGCAACCGCTCGCCTCCTTCAAAATCAGCTTGAGCAAACTCATGGGGTGCAAATTAGCACTCAGACAATAACAAATCGCCTCAGAGAATATGATTTAAGGCCTCGTGTCGCGGCAAGAGGCCCAGCTCTTACCCCAGCCCATCGAAGGGCGCGTTTGGATTTTGCGAGAGAGCATATTTATTGGAAAGAGGCTGATTGGAAAAGAGTTCTCTTCACAGATGAGTCTAGATTCTGCCTCTACCATTGTGATCGACGTTCCCTTGTATACAGACGTCCACATGAAAGATATGCTCAGTGCAATTTCCTGAATACTACTGGTTTCGGAAGAGGATCGATTATGGTATGAGGTGGAATATCTTTGACTGCTCGCACAGACCTAGTGGTCGTTGATAATGGAGCTATGAATGCTGATAGGTATATAAGGAACATTCTTGAAGAACATGTAGTGCCATTTGCCCCATACATTGGTGAAAATTTCATTTTTATGAACGATAAAGCCAGACCCCATCATGCGCGCATCGTTCAGGAGTACCTTGAAAAGGTTGAAGTCTCTCGAATGCAATGGCCAGCAAGAAGTCCAGATCTCAATCCGACTGAGCAGGTTTGGGACAACCTCAATAGAAGGCTGAGAAGTTCAAAAAATCATCCAGCTACTCTTAATGACTTAGGAATCCAACTCAGAGAAATCTGGGAAGGATTAGATCAGAACATTTTAAGATCACAAGGGGTGGAAATACCAAGTATTAAATTACTCATCAGTATTCCAGTATTTTGAAAATTGTTTATTTCTCTTCTTTCACATAAGATTCGATGAAATTCTGAATTTTTCTTCCATTTAATGTTAATTGTTTCGTTCAAAACCTTCCCGAGAGAACATAAAAAATAAGTTATAAAGTCAATGTAGAGTTAACTTTCATTAAAATTGAGATTTTCAGAATGTGCGTTGATTTTTTGCGCAGTGTATGTTGATTTGCAGAATTCGGTTTGGTATTGAAAATGTAATTGACAGAAGATGAATTTAGTTTAGTTTGTTTGTGTTATTGTTTTTGATCCAAGAAATTGTGGCACTCAATTGTTTCAAATTTTGACTACCTATCGATTAGTTGAAGTGAGTATTTCTCCCAGTACTATTGGAAGAATTTTATAGAGAAAAAAAGAAGGTAAGGCATCACATCCTGGATTATAAGTGGAAGAAAACCTGTGCAATACGAATTCACCTTCTAAGAATCATTGAATGATTCGATTGTTATCAAAATCAAAAGCAACGAATATATTAGTCTGGATAGCCTTTGAAATGACCAAAAAGTACCTGAATTTCAATCAATCAAAGACAATATTGCATAAATTCAATTGGTTACAAGTTCAAAACAGTTGATCAAAGGAATTCTTATTGATTATCAAAAAAATATAGTAAATATAATACGATTTTATGGTAGTTACAGGGAATCATCATCAGCAGCAACTCATAATCCAGCCCTAGACATAGACCTCCTCTTTCATTTTCCACGTTCTGTCCTGAGCTCCTCTCGTCCTCTTCTTTCAAACTTGGTCGGTTATATCATTCGCCCAACGTCTCTGTGGTCTGCAGAGAATACTTGCAACAAAATGTGAAATACATTCATCTGGATGGAACTTGGAACAATGAGTTATTTATATTCTATTTTCAAATAGAATACTTGTTTTTTGTTCTTCAATGAGTAATCCAAATATCAAGTAGTCTGCTCTTTGAAATCTTTATTTACTAAATGAGTTATCAAAAATCTAATAAATTCTAATTATTTTGATAGAATTTTTATTAAGTATTCATGCGAAGAATGTATTTAATAGAGTTAATTCAAAAATTTCCTTAGATTTTAACCATTTAAAGATAATAGCAAAATACAATAAAATTTCAGAATTCACAGATTAAAAATGATTTCATGCCTAAAGTAGTTGCTGGGTGAATCAAAGCTGTAATGTGCGAAATACTCTATCTAATTTAACAGCAAAAGATATAAAAGCATTCCTATGACCGATAAAGAAAGGAAACTTGAGTGAATAAATATGTAGGTATCTACATTTCTTATACAAGTTTAACAATTATTTATGTCAAGAACATCAGTTTTAATAAATAGTGACTTATATGTATTTTATATCTTGGCTGATAAATTGGTTCTAATTTTGAAAATTAGAGACTGTAATGTTAAAATTTTTCATATTCTGAATGGGTTTTTTTAATTTCATTTCTACCTTTTGATACAGGGTGCGGCAGAGCCGATTGACGATTTTTGACAGGTCATTGCTCGAGATGTGGTGGTGGCAGGTAGGTGCGAAAGGGGATTTTGTTTTCCTTAGAGTAAGTAGTTTTCGTTTTCATTCAGCACCATGATTTGGACCGAAGTGCATCGAGGCTATGCCGTTCGCACGTTTCACGAAAATAACGGTTCTGCGACCCAGCAGGCATTTCCGGTAATGGGCTGCATGAAAGACCACTCCATTCTCCTGAAGTCCAGGGCCCCCGCAACCGCGCGTTCAACGCGTGCACCGCACGCGGGCGCCACTCTTAAGGGGCGCCAAAATCTCTTATAGACCGCATGAAAATCCGAAAGACCAAAGGTATTTGAAAATTTTTTTTTTTTTATTTTTTCAACAATTTTAAACGTTCAAAGACATCTTTTACACATCCAAACATGTTCCCGAACGTCACAATCCCTATAAAATAACCTCGGCCACAGATTGCAATTATACGATTCTTTTCGAGTAAACAAATCATAAATAATCATCCCTTTGTCGGTACGGGATTTCTTTATGGACCACCTTGCACCGGACGGCGGGCACCATTTCTTCTATCATCACTAAAACGCATATGGTACACATAAACAATCATAAATACCGAAGCGATAGCTTTTAGCCAGGGGAATTACTGAAACTTTCGCCACCATCTGTAGGAAAAATACTACATGTTACAGAGAATTTCTGAAACTACCAAAATCTGCTTGCTATGCTATAACAGCAGAAACCTATCCAAAGAATAGTTATTTTGTTTCGAAACGTATAGGGGTTGAGGTCAAGACGCAAAACATTAAAATACTCAGATAATTGGAAAGATTTGTATTTTGTGTAATTGTGGTTTGTTTTACCGTTTCTTGTCGTGATTGAAATGGTAAGTACCTATCCACATTCCGTATTAGCATTTCTATTAGTCTATAAAATTCGATATTTTTTTTCTGTTTAAAATGGTGCACATCCTAAATTAGCCCATACCTATATACTATATTATTATTTTTATTTGCTTCAAATAGAGAAGTATTGTTTGTAATCGTGAAAAAATTGAATCGACTTTGATATTTTGAATTTGTTACCTGGGGCCACCATCATATTATACTTAATTTTTTTTTAATATGTACCCTGGATCTGTATTATTTATTTGATGTTCGTAGCCGTTTGACATTCTAAAAAAATTATATTTCACCTTTGCCAAAAATTAATTATTATAACAGGAACAGGGTATGTGCTTCAGATCGGTCTTAACTTATTATTATTATTAATATTAACTCCGTTTAGGTTTAAAGGCTCGGATTTAAGGTTTAAATTCATAAAAATGAAAACATACGGGTTATTCTCAAAGGGATGGCGCAAAGTAAATCATGGGTGAATGTCCTTACCAATTTTGGATCAAGTTTTTCTAAAATTCTAGGAGCCATACAAGAGAGAGCCATACAACTATTAATAATAATATTGATATTTTAATATAATATTATGAATAATTTAAAGAAGAATAAAGCTCAGGTTTCGAAAACTCTGCAGTTTCATTACAAAATTAAAATAAAATGCGGTTTTGATCGAATGCTTGAATAAAATAATGAAACATTTAAAAAATGTATTATGCAACAACTGACAGCATAAAGTTCTTAAGGCATTCAATAAAGGTTGCTGATAATTTTTTTAACCCTTCTACAAATAAATTCCTAACAAAAACTGAAACATTTTTTGCCGATTATCCTGCGACGTTTTTCTCCACTTCCCCCCTTTTTGGGGCGCCAAAATATTTTCGGCACGCAGGCGTTGATGACCCTTGCGGGGGCCCTGCTGAAGTCAGTTTGGTGTGCTAAGTCCTAATTCAGATTGATAGGCCCTTATTTTTTCGAGGAGGAAAATTTCAGTGACAGTAATTTCCCAGCGTTATGTGTCAATGTTGGAAACCTTCCTACAGCCTGAATGGAAAGAACCTTCTGAAGAACACGATCTGGGTTTCATCTGGTTCCAGTAGGATGGTGCTACAGCCCACACAGCTCGAACTTCATTAGCTGTTTTGAGACAGATGTTCCTAGGGAGACTGGTTTCACTTAGAGGGTTGTCCCGCGCGCTTGCCAGATTTGAGCATCTGCGACTTCTTTCTTCCTTTGAGGCCACCTTGAAGATAAGGTGTTCAAACATCGTCCACACACCCTGCCAGAACTCAAGCAGCGAATAACCGAAGAAATCCGGGCCATACCGCTCGACATATGCCGAAAAGCGGTCGAAAACTTCCAAAATCGACTACATCACTGTGTTGCTGCTGACGGCCGCCATCTTAGTGATAACGTTTTCAAAACTTGAGCAAAAAAACTGTATTTCCTACTGCTTCGAATGAATAAAACGGTTTTCCTCTAATTTTTATCATTTTTTTTAATAGCCCATTGAAATTCGTCAGTCGGCTCTGCCGCACCCTGTATTGTCATTCAATTAACTTATATACACTATTTAAATTTATCAACAAGTTTTCTTCACCAGTTTAGCTGCCACAGTTGAAATTATCCATAAATTCTGACATAAAATAGCACGTAAGAGTTATATGATTAGAATTTTGCAAACATATACCCAGTGTCCATCAAGAACACAACATCAACAATTACTGAAGAGTCTTTGGTGAAAACTAACATGGATATTTTAATGATCTTCAATGGGGTCTTTCAAGGGCCACTCTTAAATGAATAGATATTTCTTCATTGGATTTCCTTGAAATGTGAAAGAATTTTTACGTTATAGAACCTTAATTCCAATTTGTGAAATCATAACTGTATGCGTCCCTTAGTAATTTCGAAAATTTACGATCTCTTGGATACAAAAATGATGAAAATAATATAAACTGATGATTTCTATGATAAACCACAGCCATTTTTAGTGACCAGAAATAAAGCCTCGACTAGACGTTCACGGCCTTCCTCAATCTCAATAATTTCTCAGTGGACTATACAGTGTTTCTCGTAAGCGGGCTTTGGGATTTTGTGCGCTATAGAATAGTGAACCGCCAATATGATAGTAGTTTTCATGAGCTATCCGAACATATTATAGGACAAACTAATAACAGAGGCATGGAACATTACTATGGAAAATCCGAGTTTCCAAAAAAATTCTGCAAATTCGACTTTCGGTTTTCAAAATCTAATGGTATCGACAGTTTCTTTTATATTTTTTGTTGTCTCAAATATGAAAAAATTGAGTCGGAAATGGGTGAAAAAAGTGTGTGATAAACCTGAACCCGGGCGCTCCAGGTTATTGAGAACGGAAGAGAACGTCAAACTGGTTAATCGGTCTGTTCGTGATGATCCCGACCTTCCCCATTTGAAAGCATAAAAATGCTTTCAATGTGCTTAGATCACCGCTATACCGCATTTTGCAAAAAAACCTGAAGCTGCAACTTCAACTGATAGTCTCACACAGAAGATAAGTAGATCTCAAACCGAAACAAGTAGTGCTTATCTAATATCACTACAGACAGCCAGGCCAGACTGAGATCCCTGGAATCATAAAGCCAGGGATTTCTACTGACATGGGGTGCCGTAATACCATAATGCAACTGGTCAGATGCAATTACGATTTCGTAGGCAATTCATCATTATTTATTCGAAAAAATCCTCTATTAATTATAATGTTGATTACGATTTAAAAAAAAGAATATGTGAACCTCGTAAGGAAAGCACATTCCCGAACTATACCTAACGTTCTACATTAGTCGTCCGGGATGCATCGCTTTCACTACTAGATACATAATTTACTATCCCTTCATTGACTTTTCAGTACGCAGGAAAAATTGTGAATGATACCAAAAACTATTTGATAACCTACTTAAGCGATTACAAATTTAATTTCACATAATACATAATTGAAGTGACCTTTGATATCGTCTTAGAACAACAGGACCGTATTTTGTTGATGTCGGTAGCTCGAAGACGAAACAGAGGATTAGGAATATTGTTCTTTTGTTCCTATTCACTTACCTGTTTCAGAAATCTTTCAATGCACTGACTATTTCCCTCGTCTTAATTTCCACCAATCAAATACGCGCAATTTTGAATTACAAATGGTTTCTAAATGGAAAAACTGTATGACAGCACCTGCCAGCAGTTTTTCGACTATATTCGCAGCTTTCAAAATTTTCATTTGTTCTGTCAAAAGAAGTTGATCTTGTAATTATTGTTGATTCAACCTCAAAACACGACATTGACACGAAGACGAAGTGAGCGCATGAGAAACGATGCGGAAATAAAGTAAAAAGGGACCGATACCATTAAAATACAAGATGGCTGCTCCCTCCAAAAGTCACCAATTTAATCAAGAGTTTTTCAAGAGTAAGTGAGTTGTCACCAAAAATTCCATTATTTCAGCGTGTGTGGAATCAGTTTTCGGAATTGCTGCTGAAAAAAACTATCCCTAAAATCAAGAAGCAACCCCAGAAGAATTTGTAGAAATATTGAAAGACTACACTTTTCATATGAAGAAAAAAACAGAAAAGATCAAAAAAAATCCAGTGTAAAATCATTATGGAGCACTGCACAAATGTTCTAAGATAAGTTTGTTAATGAAAATGATTAATCCCTTTCAAGACTTAGTTTTCAAATCAACTCGTTTGACTAAGGATTCAAAGCGCGAAAGGCTGGAAGCTTTACTAGAAAAAAAAGAAGTTCCAAAGCTTCTTCGACCGAAAAGTTGTTGAGAATAGTCATTACTTACGATGAAGACGGGTTTCAAAAGAAATTTTTCGTTATATACTCCTTCGAATTGGCTAAAGTGTTTTTCAACCTATTTAAAATTTAAGTAACTTACGCAACTTTTTTATCTTGACATTCTGTTCTTTCGGAAAAGTTCGCTTGATTTTTTTCTCATTTGCAGATTACAAAGGTTGATCTCCTGCCAGAGTTGTGGTTATAACGTCTGCAGAGAATGTTCTTTCACGAATTTTGAGTTAATCCAGATGATTTTGAATGAAGTTGTTGCTCGGCAATTCCTTTATAGCTCATGGGGTGTTGTCATGTCAAGCTTTAAGCGAAAAATGAGGCTGATTATGTCGAATGGCATTCTCAACGCTTCGGGGGCGTTGCTGGAAAAAAAGAAATTCAATGGGCGACGTATGTTAACAGGGTAGTGAGTAATTGGTGGAGTTGAAAGATGGGTTTAAGGTGAATATAAAGCATTTTTCGTACCTGTGGAGAATCGTACATCCGAAACTTTAATCGACATCATAAGACGTTATGTTCTTCCCGGCAAAACGATTATGGCTGATTGTTGAACAGGAAAGAGACCTACGTCTATGAGTGAACAATATGTTGTTACCTCTTTGATACAACTCAAAATACCCGAGATCAGTCGTTTGTTTTGAGTCGTGGTTCTGATCTCTGAATTTACCAAATGGAAGGGACTAAAACCCATGTCGATCAAACACCCCGAATTAACAGTCACCTCCACCAGGAAAACTGAGAGATCTAGTGATAAAATTGCCAAAAAGAACTTAAGTGCCCCACGTTGGGCGCCAAAATTATGTGTCACCTCTTTGTTACAACTCAAAATGCCCGAGAACAGTCGTTTGTTTTGAATCGTGGTTCTGATCTCTGAATTCACCAAATGGAAGGGACTGAAACCCAGGTCGATCAAACACCCCGAATTAACAGTCACCTTCACCAGGAAAACTGAGAGATCTAGTGATCGAATTGCCAAAAAGAACTCAACTGCCCAACGTTGGGCGCCAAAATTATGTGTAACCTCTTTGTTACAACTCAAAATGCCTGAGAACAGTCGTTTGTTTTGAATCGTGGTTCTGATCTCTGAATTCACCAAATGGAAGGGACAAAGACCCAGGTGGATCAAACGCCTCTTATATTTACACAAGTATTTCACAATCTGAATCTTCAAAATATCTGGTACCAGAAAAATTGACATACAATATTTTACAAAAGAGAAATATCTATGAGTGAATCCGAAATTTATAAATTTACAAGAATAAAGAATGTAATTTTTCAAATTCACAAATTACTTCCCTGAAGAGATAAATCCTAGCTCTATACTGAGTCAATCTTCCTCCACCGAAGTTGATAAAAACTTAGGTCTGACAGTTCTTTAACAGCAAGGAGAGTAAAATACTCGGCTTGTAAGCTGACAATTGACAATGATGTTGGGCTGTCTTTTGAAGAAGGACTCTCAATGTAATAACCAAACTTTCAGCGTTTATCAGAAACACCAATTAGGAATTACCAAAAAAAAACCTTTATTGAGGTTTTATGAATAAAATAGAGGAAAACAATTTTTAAATTTCGCTGCGATATCTATCGATAACATTCGAAGAAACCAGGAATATAAATGATATGACAGTTTCACTGTATCGGGTACACATGCACGAAGATACGCTTTGCGTCCGCCCAGATTTTCATCAACTGTCTTATTCAGTAGAATATTTCTAATTTGAAATGTAGCATGATACAATGTGGCTGATAAAGAAGAAGTTGGATAGGAGGTAATTCTCTGGTGGACTTTGGTTATCGACATCTCAACTCTGTACTCAGAGCATCCCTTGGTATCAAGAATCATTCTAGAATGATGATTTCAATAAAAAATAATAATAGAGTGAAAAATACGAGTACGAGGGGCGTTTTTGAAAAATTCACCTCAATATTTCCCAGAGTTCCCAAGGTGGATATTAAAATTGATGAAAACACCAATCCAAATATTGCCATTGGCCGACTTTTTTTGTCTCCACATCCAAATAAATATCGCCAAAAATAAAGTTAATGAACAAGATTTGATTGAAATTTGAGAGCACACTCCTTGAAACCTTATCTACAACTATCGACGCTGAACATTATTTGTTCAAAATATTAGAGAAGACAATCATGTCATGTCTGCTGCTGAACTCTCAGAAATATAATCAGGACCAGATAATTGATCAAATCAGATTCCGTTTTCTGAAATCAAGAACGATATACATCAAATAATTAATTACACGATTGTAATTTTAATTCTGAAAATTGTTTAAAAAATCAACATAGTCCAATTTAATACTTCAAAACTTGGGTTTCCCCATAATTGTTCTTTCCTAGGATTTCTCCGATTTTATCGTAATACTTTTCAATTAGTTTTCTCATTAAATACTGCATGTCGAATGCCTCTCGAGAACAAATTCAAACAGGTAAAATTAAATATCTAGTGGTATTCCATATAACAAAACCGAGATAGTCTAGCACTGTATACGTCGGAATATTTGAATCAATAATTCAGTGATACGTATCAGGAGTGAAACATTGCTTGCTTGCGAGTCGTGATAACCTTGCTCGAAATTTTATTAGAAAGCAATGAAAGACTACTGAAATATTCAGCAGTTCTATCGATTGCCCCAGTTTTTCACTCGTTTCTGATACACTTTTCAACCTCTTAATCATCTATTTATTGGTAACGACGAGTTTGTTCACATCGTAATTCACCAACTGAATTCACTTTTAGGGTCTGATTTTCTGGATCAATGAGCTCTTCAAAAATCACCTGTAATACAGGGCAACAGAGATTTTGGTGTGAGTTTTAATATGTTCCTGATGAATTGCTGGGTGCAGAATCCTAAATGGACAGATTATCAATATCAAATCTATTTTTTGCTTCATTAAGCATTTTATTTTTCACGTTATAACTATGATCATTGCTCGTATTAACAGAAACACTTGAATTTAAGAGAGAACACCACCATGTGACTGATGAGTTTAAAACGAAATTAGAGACTTCCCTTCTAACAGATCACTGATTTTTATGGAGTTTTTAATTTAATTTCTTTAACAATAATCTATATTGTCGTATTCCAATAATTTCAATTTGCGAATGATAAAAATTATAATTTTGGCAACTTTTCGTTTTTCGCGAAAGAATTGATAATATGCTATCCCTACAAAGCACTGATGCATTATAAAAATTTCCTTAAAAAAATACTACAAAAAAATCATATCAAAAGGAAAAAAACTTCTAATTTTGTGAAAATATATGAAGAGGCTAGTAAAGTACTCCCTCTCAAAGAAAGTTGGAACTATTGTAATATTCCTTAATTCTTCTGATCAATCAATCACTCTGGCAACAGCGCTCGGTTAATGTTGTCCCTGCTCCTCTGGGCAAATATTGACAGACCACGAGGATGTCACGTGGTGGTGTTCCCTCTTAAGTATTCATTACAAAAATCTCATGCCTTAGTCACTTAAAGCTTAAATATTTAACTAGTTTGGAGTTCAGTAGGGTAGTTTCGCTGAAGGCTCCAACATGTAAATATCCCCACGTCCTTTTGATATCGATCCTTCATAGTTTCAATGTTCTGATGGAATCTTCGCCCTATTCTTCACTAAAATCAATCAAAGAAAAGTTTTCAGGAAAGCGATGTGATTGTGTAGGAAGTGAACTTTTATGTTTATGTTACAATTATTTGAAAACATAGTTTCTAACTGATTGTACGTAATTCTATGCTTTATGATTCCTAAGAAAATCTTGTACTACTTGAACAAATGAGCAAACTTTAGATTCAGTCTCGTTTTTTGATGTGGTAGATTGTGGATCTTCAACAGCTTCATTTGAGTACCATCAAATATCCCTGCTTCTAGTTTTTCCGTGCTAAATTCGCCTGAAAATTACCCAAAACAAATCACATCTCAATTTAAGGCTTCCACAAATTGCTACATCAGCCCAAACTCAATATGCAAAGGTGGATGTTATATCTTTTTCTTGCAACCAAAGCTTCGTTGATTACATTTTGTTTTCCTTGAATCATGATATCTTTTGAAGCCCTATTTCTGTAATCATGTGTTCACTTTTACCTCTTCTCTTCAAATGTATACAAAACAAGGATATTTTGCTGTCTAAGGTGAAATTTTACAATTTTAATAACAACACAAATTGGTCATTAGACAGTCTGAGCCTCGCCCTATTCAACTTGATCATGCAAAGCATGAGAAAGATGCAAGATGGATACAGTGTGGGAGGGAGTGCAATGAAAATAATATGCTATGCAGATGACACAATATTCTTTGCAGAAAGGAAAGACGATTTGCGAACAATGCTCTACAAATTTCAAACAACAGCAGAGAAAAATAATATGCAGATATCAGTGGAGAAAACAGAATCCATGGTCATATCTCGAGAGCCACTTAGATGTAAACTGGCTAAGTTTGGGTTTATAAATTACTAGTCACAGAGACAATATCAGAGAAACCCGAATGCAAGCAAACAAAGCCTCAAGAATTGCTGGATATCTGAAAGACGTGGTATAAAGGAATGATTATATGACCATTGAGAGTAAAGTCAGAGCATATAAGACATTGGTGAGGCCTGCACTGACATATACTGTAGAAACGAGAGCAGAAACGTCGAAAATAAAATTCATCAAGCAATTGAAATGAAGATCCTAAGATCCATTAAGAGGGTGACACTAATATATCAAATTAGCAGCGATGCTATAAAAGAAGTACTCCAGATACAGAGTGTGGTGCGGTTTGGCAGAATGAGGAAACGATGTTGGAGAGACCACGTAGACAGAATGAGTGAGAGCAGACGGACAAAATGGACTAAAGACCGAAAACATTACTCGAAATGATCCCTGGCAAACCAACTGAGTGATGGTATGAAAAATGGTCATCTGCTTCACAACTAAGACTGAACAGATAAACAAGGCCCAAAGGCAGTTATAACAAAGACTGTCTTATTAACGAAAGAAAGAAGGAGGAATTGCCCATAGACGTTCTTCGTATTTGGTTTTTTCAAAACTAGTGCAATTCCATATTCCTTCTCCTTAGTATCAGAAGCCTTCACCAGAACTATGAATACAAATATGTTTTCCTTCCATTTTTCTTGATCTTATAAGGAATTTGCTTCAAAGTGGGGATCTTCAACACTTATCCCTTTCGTGAATCTAATCTGATCTTTATCCAATGCGTCTTCAATATATCTCTAAGCCTCATCTCCACTATAGACCCATACGCCTTCAATGCTGTACTCAAACAATTAATCCATCTGTAATAACCACAATCATTTTATACTCATTCTTATATATACTAGGTGGCAGGTGGTACCGTCTTTGAAACTACATATCTTCGGGATTATTCTCGACAATTGAGAAATTTATCACAGAAATTAAGACAAATTCCTGTGATAAATTGCTAAATTTTAAACATGGACGTGAATACCACAGAATTCCCGACAATCTCAGGAAAAACATTCATTTAATATTGTTCTCTATCGTTTTCCATTGACTGAACCATTGACTTGAACTTTTTTCTTCAAAGAAATATGGATCCCCCCAACACGAATTGTATACCACACCACCCAGTGATATTATCTGGATAAAATGGTGTGGATTTTCATCACTTCACATTCTGCAGTTCTGTTTTTTTACATAACAATTTAACCAAAAATAACTTTCATCACTGAATAGCATTTTTCTATAAAATCGTTTATCATTTCCAGGTTGGTCCAGAACAATATCAGAAAATAAAGAAGTTTTTGATGTTCCAGTAGCTTTGGTTCCGAGTTCTTGAAATAGATGAATTTTGTAAGGAAGCAACCCAAATATTTTCTTGAAATTCTTCAAGTTGTTGTTTGAGAAAGATTTCAGTGTTGAGAACGACGTGGAATCTATAAATTCGAAATTTCTCCAATCCTATTGGAAAATCCGTTAGAAGCATATCAGAAGAAGAGCAAATAACGGGTGTTTTTTTTTCGAGGTATATAACTTCAAGTTGGCATTACTGTTCAAGATGGAGACCGATTTAACAGCTGTCAAGTGATTTATTCTCAGTTTGGTTTGGCAATTCATCATGAATAGACTCACGCCTAAACAACGCTTGCAAATAGTGCAATTTTATTTCGAAAATAATGGTTCTGTGTGAAATACGTATCGCGCACTACGTCCATTTTATTTTGTTTAGCGATGAAGCGCACTTCTGGTTGAGTGGCTACGTCAACAAACAAAACTGCCGCATTTGGAGTGAAGCTAATCCTCAAATGTATGTCGAAACACCGTTTCATCCAGAAAAACTGACTGTTTGGAGCGCTTTATTGGCTGGTGGAATCATTGGTCCGTACTTCTTTAAAACCGATGATGGCCAGAACGTTACAGTCAATGCTGATCGGTATAGAGTCATGATTACTAACTTTTTCATTCCTGAATTGAACGACCATGATGTCCAGGAGCTGTGGTTCCAACAAAATGGCGCAACATGTCACACAGCTCGTGACACAATCGATTTATTGAAAGACACGTTTGGTGACCACCTAATTTCACGTTTTGGACCTGTGAATTGGCCTCCAAGATCTTGTGTTTTAACACCGCTAGACTACTTTCTGTGGGGCTATGTGAAGTCATTGGTCTATGCGGATAAGCCACAAACCCTTGACTATTTGGAAGACAACATTCGCCGTGTTATTGCCGATATACGGCCACAAATGTTGGAAAAAGTCATCGAAAATTGGACATCCAGATTGGACTACATCCGAGCCAGCCGTGGCGGTCATATGCCAGAAATCATATTTAAAATGTAATGCCACAAGATTATCTTGCGGATAAATAAAATTCATGTCAATGGAATAATCCATCGTTGTTTTATTGCAATTTAAAGCTCTATAGCTCTAAAAAAACACCCTTTATAAATTTGTCAATATTTTTCCTCAACCCCTAACAGGAAGAGCCGTCTTGAATGCTTATCAAATAAAAAAAAAAGCACTGACATGAAGTCCGGACTCGTCATTCCTACGAGAGTTGCGATTTTGGAGATCACAAATACATATACAGCTCCTGACTTCACCAGATTTTTTTTACTGTTTGAAAACCTATTCTTTCTTGCCAAATCAGCATCGTGATACTGTCGAATATTGAGGAAACGGAGTCAATTCTGTTTCCTGCCAATTGGCTACAGAAGCCGAAAGTTTTTTCTAGGAGTAGACTGCATGTATGCTGAGCTGACGCAGCTGCCCCATGCATTCATTCACGATGTCTATGAATAACCATGATACTTTTCTAGTAGGTACAATCCGAGACAAAAACGTTACCATCACAATTACGAACGCTTCACGAAACTTCACAGTTCACAGAAAAGTACTGGGTATAGGTATATTGTTCGAGTTATAATTAGAAATTTCCAGACAGTTTCTGACTGAACCGACCTAGTTCGGACAGCGTAAAGTAGTTTCAATCAGTGTAGGTGGCTCTGAATCATTCATTCTCGCATCCGTTGATTCCAGCTGACGTGGAGCTGCAAGAACAGATGAGAATGGTGAAGCTGATTGAACTGTCCGAATACGAATCAAATAATGTTTGATTGTTTCGGTCTCTACTTGACGGAAATATCATCTTGATGCTGATTGGTTCTGAAATAAAAGCACTCTCGTGCAGGAGATTTTCAAATTCCTACTGCGCCTTTGGATATCAAAGAACTAGAAATGAGATGTGATATACAGTGGACTCTCGTTAAGTCGAAACACCACGAGGACAAGATTTCTCTTCCAGTTCCATACAGTTCGACTTAGGCGTAGTTAGACAGGTCATTCACATTCTTGATTAAATTAGACTTACAGAGGTAAAGAGATATAGAATATAGAATACAATAGAATTTATTTGCTCTTAAACATCACAAATAAATCAAATTAGCCTTCAATAGCTCACAAGGTGCGTCAAAATTAAATATTTGAAAAAAATTTGATACAATGAATATTCAATACATTACAATAATTAGTTACAATAAAAACTACAATAAAAAAACCACAATGGCAATTGTGGTAAACCAAATGAAAATTTGAGTTATAGAGGTAAAGAAAAGGAATAGTGATATTAATGCCCTCTAGTATGAGTAGATCGTACATATTTGGATGAATTTACTGAAAAATGTGATGACATTAGAAAATTTTGAATATTTTTAGAGTTTGTTTGATAAAGGAAACTGATTTAGACTCCAAAACGTCGAAAGATTGAATTAATTCAAAGTTATATTGTTCGTTTATTTCCAGGTAACTGTCTTTTTACTGATTTACTCCTGACGAATTAGTACAAGCGTGTTCCAAGGAGCATTTCTTTCGAATTTTTTAAGCTTTAACTCTGAGAGATCTCTTATAGTCCTAGGAGAGTCGGGTTAAAAAAATTAAAAAAAAAGGATTTATTTCTTACAGCCTCAAAAAAACTAAACGATGCAATTATTGCACTATTAAATATGATCGCTTCACCAACACGTTTCAACTTGTGCGGCAGGGTTTCGAATTAACTACTTACTTCGAGTTATAGAGATAATTTTTGTCGTGTTTTCTTCGAGACTTATTGAGGTAAAATATAACCATAAAATAATTTCGAGTTATGGATTGTATTTTTTCGACTTGGACAGGTTTTTTGGAGGGGATAGAGAATAATTTGACTTAACGAGGTTCGAGTTAACGAGTGTCAACTGTTATATGATTAATATAAAATTCCAGTTGGATGAGATTTTCTCTAATTGAATTTTCAATGAGTTAGGACGATGAATCGATAAAAAAAATTGAAAAAACTTGAAATTATTAATGAACGCAAAATCTCAAGCCAATTATTTGTGTTATCAGGGAAAAATTAAGTATTTATTTTCCAATATTTTTCTCGAATTTCTAATAGTTCTGATGATGCGATCATCATGAAAGTCTGCAAGAAGCTTGCAATTGTTATTTTATATCTAACACTTGACACACTGAAAACCCGGACCTAAGCAGTAAAAACAAAAGTTCTACTTTATTCGTCATCACAGTCATCTTGAAAGTGATACATCGAACTCTCCTCTAACTTTTCAATACTTTTTCGTAGAAACATTCGCCTTTCCTTCAACATCAACATCTTCTCTATCAAAAAAATTCCTCTTTGCTCTGATAATAGGCTTCAGCATGGGCAATGACTTCTTCATTAGAACCAAATTTAAATTCAGCATACTACACACATTTTAACCGTTGTAATCGATGGAGAAAAGTCTGATAACACTTATCGAGTTTTCCTTTTGCTGGCACAGTATTTTTCTTCATTAAAAAGCAGTGTTTTATCAAAACCCATTTTATCCATTTTTTAAAACAAAAACAAATGTTACCCCCTTAAACTACGATATCTCGATCCAGACTAAACTCTTTGTTCCGAAATTTTGATTTGCATGTTTTGAAGCTTGATATACTAACGAGAAAAATAGTCTATTAACCAAATAATGTCGATCATGAATTCTTCTTACATTTCTCTCACTAATCATAAATAAGCAAAGATTTCAAAAAAACAATTTCTAAACGATGTTAAAACGTGTATCTTTCCATGTTTAAATTTCATTAGATATTGAACCCAAATTACATAAAAAATGTCAGAAAATAATACACAGTGTTGCCATTATAACCATTTCCTATTGGCAAACCCAATATTATCATTTAGTATAAGTATATTCAACTTCAATGCATAGGTACTCCTCAACATCTTGAAATACCGTGTCAGCGACGAAATTAAAAACTAGACAACACAGAATCTAGATACCTATCTACCTAGGTCATCAAAATCACGTTATAAACCAGCATTGTCAAATCCGTTTCGTATTCGAAGGCCACAGAGAATTCGTTCAAACTAGGTACTCGAGAAAAGTATTATTGAGGTGTACATAATTTAGGCTTGATAAAGTCCTGTACTTACGTATACCATAGTATTATACTATCTATGCATATATACCTATTACCTACTTATGGCATTCACTTATATGTGTATGTTTCATTTAGATCAATGAAAAGTTTCAATTGAACGGTATTAGAGGTTCATAGGTTAGCTCATACAAAATATTGAACGATAGGTATTTTAAAAGTTTCTAATATGTATTATGTGGGGTTTTGGCACGGGAATTTAAAAAGGGTATAATGGCAACACTGTGTGTTATTTTTTGACATTTCATATGTCAATTGTGTTCAGTACATTATGTCATTTACCTTGGGAAGATACCCGCATCAGCATTCAACAACGATTAGAAATTGTTGAATTGTATACTAATTCGTGAATACTGAGAGAAATTCAAGAAGAATTCATGGACGACATTATTCAATTAATCGACTCTTTATTCGTTATATTGTAGACAAATTCGATTTGGTACCTATTCATTCAGTGATTGGCCATCTAAATACATAAAAAAAAACAAAAATAGTATCTCCTGACCTTAAGACACATTTTTGCAGTACTCTGTATACTTAGTGTGAAAAAAATTCACAAATGGGTCTACAATACGACGAATAGTGAGTCGATTAACTGAATAATATCGAAATATATTCTCAAATTCGTCTCAGTAAATGAGAACTGATTTAGATGAAACAATTCAACAATTTCTTGACGTTGTTGAGCAGTGAATATTTCCATTGTCATTAATTTTGATATATATTTTGATATAACATGAAGATTTATAGTTCCATTTTATTTCAGAACGCGAATAAAAAAAATTATTTATATATATTAATAACACAATTTGAACAATTACTGATATTGACCTCAGCTGGAAACATAGTTCTTTGTTTAGAATTAATTTGTTTAGAATTAATTAAGGATGTGACAATCTTATGCTCATTAATTTTGGAATTCTCCACTCACCCTCAGCAATGTTTCAGACCTCATGCTGCTTGTTTCTCAGCTAATCAGCTCCAGAATCTGCGAGGCGAGGATGACCACAGAAAACATCAGTGACACTGACAGGTACCCATACAAACAAGGATTTGGCAACTTTAAAAACTGAGCGATCATTTTCGTCGAATCTTCAAATGTATTAATTACTACAGGTTGCACCTCACATTTCCCATTTAAATATTCTCGTCAAGTTACAGGAACTCCAACGTACAATAATACCTGAAATCTTACACATTTTGCAGAATAGTCAAAAATGTATACTCCATCTTCACCATATCTTAAAGCCTTTAAGTTTTCTTCACCTTTTTTTCTACCTGTATTATGTGAATACTGTTTACCATTTGTTAAATCGTCATTATTTGATGTACCTAATCCTCAAATTGTTAACACCATATTTTCGATAGTAAAAACATAAAAATTATGAAACTTGTTTTAAAAATTATCAAGTACTAATTTATAATGGCTGAAATATTTCAATATTTAATCAAAGCTATCTTATTCATTAAATGAGTTGCTCATCAGATGCTCTTTCAGAAAATGGACTATATTTTCTTTTCTGTTTAGGATGATAATCGTCAGAATGAAGTTCTGAAAACCTCAAGCTGGTAAGACTTTTTCGTTCAAATAAGTAATTCTTTTATGTTCACACCATAAATCAAATTCAAACAAAGAAAATGTTGTGTGGAACACGTTGATAAACACTATTTTTTGTAACTCAGGTTCTTCAGAGGTAACCCCTTCAGGAGAAATAGTCCAACTGGTTGCACAAATAGCTATTTCAAATTTTATGGTTGAGTCAATGTAAAGTTGCAAATTATTGTTGACGTCAGTTTGAGATATTATGATAACTGCCTTTCATAGAACTCAGCGGGATTAACATTTTAAAATTAGTGAACAAATGTCGTTCAGGTTCTACATTCGAGAGAAGGGGATAGGTAATTGATATTAGAAAAACGCATACGTCAGAATTAGGGATTGATCAAATCGAGTAGCTTGATAATTTGACCATTTGACATGAAAACCAAGCTCGTGACAAATTACGTACTTGACCCTCGACTTGATTTGAGATATGCATTGCTTGACTTGATATCAAGCTACTTGATATTACTTGAGCTTCATAATTCTTCAAGTTCGTATACACTTAGACAAAATAATCTTCAAAGGATAAATACAGTGAGTTTGACATCGATCTCCTGAGTTCATTAAAGAAATCTCTCAGCAAATAACATAGCTTGGCGTTATGAAATGGACAAATTCCTGACTGCACCACATGCTGACAGTTCTGAAGATATTTTAGAATGGTAAAAGTGGCACGAAAATAATATTCCAAAGTTGTCTAATATGACCAAAGATTTTTTATCAACGCCTGAATCTGCTCCTGTTGAAAGAGCTGCTCTGACTGCTACAAAAACACGCAATAGTTTAGGTGAACGTCCATAAAATTCCCCATGTGTCTTCGATCCTGGTTGAAAAATTATGTAATCAAACAGTGCTTGAAGGTTTCTCAATATTGAGAAACTATATTTTTCATGTTTTTTTAGGGATTTATTTTTGTTTTCATTTTAAAATAGTTGATATTTTGGTTTTTTCATATATACAATAAATTTCATAAATAAAAGTGTTTTTTACAAGGTATTTTCACATTTAATTACATTCCACTACATAATAAAACTGCTAGAATCAAGTAGCCTGATAAAATGTACTAGATTCTTCAATTACTTTATAAATAAATACTTGACTTCACATTCAAAACTACTACTTATCTTGAACTTGACTTGATTTCAAATCAAGCCAACTCAAGTATCTTGAATATGAAGTCAAGTCGTGAGTCTCTAGTCAGAATCAAATATATGTTTGATTTCAACTAAAAATCAAGATTATGTGAATTTATTCAAAGAAGAAAATGTAATTATTGGAGTCCATTAGAACTGAATTTGATGATGCTCTTCGTTTTTTCGGAATTAAATATGCCACCGAAACGAAAACAAAATCTGCTGTGACAAACTTTCACGAATGTATCACACAAATATTTAGATGTCAAACAAATTTTATGGCGATATGTTAAAAATAGTGTTCTCATTTCTACAGTTCAAGGATTTCTTATCAAGTACTTAATTCGATAGAAAAACTTCCAACATTAAAGTTTCCAAAAATTCCAGCGAGATCTCATATACAATTAAATATCTCATATTCAAATTCAACCGTTCATTTTACTACACGGTTCGAAATATTCAGAATATATCAAGTGATCCGAATGCTGTCATGTCAAAACGAAGCGGAATTGTTTACATTAGGTCTCGGAAAGGAGCTGACTTGATCGAAATTTGATTCAATATCCGAATGAATGGAGGATAACATAGTACAAACAAAAAGTGTCGACATACGCACATACCGGCGTGTTTCGTGAACTCTCGACCTCGTTTTCATCTAACGGCTGAAATAATCTAAAACGACAGATAGAAAACAGTGGCGGGTACCTACGATGAAAACCTACGTACCCAGTGAATGATACAGTTGGTATTTAGTTTTTTTTTTCCAATGAAAGGTTTCATTTTGATATATGCAGCTGAAACAACTTGGAGAAAAAGATTTGAAGAAAACAATGCTGCCCGCCTTAGAGAATTGGCAGTAGTTGAGAAGCGAAAAGAAGAATTGGAATCAAGAATGAGGATTATGAAATACTCTGAAAAATCGGTTCATTTATCGCTTTATCGAATAAATTTTCTTGAAGAGCTAGAGGGTGTTCTAGATGAAGATAGCAATATTGAATCAGATCATAATTTTGAAATCATAACAGAGTGGTGCAAGAATGCACGAAATGCTCTCTTATTAATTGATTATAAAAACAATAAACAGACTATCGTGACATGTACTGATTTGGGTTTATTAGAAAAGTACAAAGATATTGGAGATTTTTTAACCAATTTGACATGGACTATTAACAAAACTTCAAAACAATTGACTAAAGCAGATATCACAAAATCAATTAATGCATTGTATAAAGTACTCTCAAATAAACAACCTCCCGAAAATGATCAAGACTTGAATATATTATATACTAAAATGAGTTAAGCCGTGCAGAAATATGAAACTGCTCTTTTAAATGAAGATGTAGAAAGAAAAGGACCAAAAAATGTGAAATTCAACATGTAATAACATATTGTAACATATTTAATGAATATTTTTAACTGGATATATGGAAATGTAACTTTTATTTTCCATTGATATACATATTATTGTTCCTATTCATATTTAATTTCAGATTGCTTTTTATGTTCATTAATAAATTATTTTGATATACAGAGTGATTCACCGCTATGTCCTATTAGACGTTTATGCAAAACTAATCACAATTTTTGTTGAAAAATTACATATTGATGTACCAAATTCATATCATCACTTTTTCTGTCCGCTTACAACAATGTGCAGAAGTTATAACAATCTAAGGAATGTTGACATATTTTTTCTTTCATTATCTCAATTCAGGAGATCATTGAACCACACGTTGAGGAACTAACCGACATAGATAATTCATTGTATATGTATTTTTTTTTTTTTTTTATTTTCATTATTCTAAGACTGCATGTTACCTTATTTTTTTATCTGCTTTATCAACGGCGATGTACTATTGTGATTTCTTTTTGTAGTATTGCATACACCCGTAATTGGGCCTTGGCCTGTTGGATGTATTTATGAATAAATAAATAAATAAAAATATGGGGGTTTGAGACAATGATCTTTCTCCCTAAAATATTTTTAAACCCCTACAACTTCCGGTTATACCAGAATATTTCAAATGGCACACCCAGTATATTATTGCACCATCAGATAGCTTATTTCATGACAATTTCTGCAATCTGCCCATAACTATGGTTGGGTTTTTTCCAAAAAACTTCTTCATTTTCGATTCTGACAGATTATAACACTACTATTCGTGTCGTTTAGACCAAAAATGTACAGGATGTTTATAAGAAGATCATGAATTTAGACAACTCAAATCCATCCAAACAAAATCAAAAGATTTATAAATTACAACCTATATTTTTTAGTCTATCAGTCAATTCTACGAATAAAAAGGGGGGTCACCTAAGCAAACCTTATACCTGAAATGAAAGCTGTGTAACATATCGAGATATATATTTTTTTATTATATATATTCATTAGTTTATCGTTATTTCAGGGAAGTGTACATTGGTTTTTTTTATATGCAATAAGCTTATTTGAGTTTCTATAATAATAATAATATTCAAATAAAACTTGGTGGGTTTCAAGAAGTAATTATTGTGCACTGACATGCAATGTAATGTTCATCATTGGCGCGCATACAGAAAATGATCTCTTTTTTTGTGAAAAAAATGGCACGCCACTGAGATATTTCAAGCTGAACATCATTTTTGAATTCCTTATGCTTTATCTTCATTCTGTTTACAGAAGCACATACGTAAAGGGCAGCACTGTACGACCATCGATTCTTTCACAAAATTATCGTTTTACCTTTTTTGAAATGATTTTTTGAGTAGTTTTTTTTCACGAATATTTTAAAAATATATCATTTAACATATCATGAATTCTTCTGCGAAAAATGAAATGTTAAAACTATTTTTTTCCATTTGCAAATTGAAAATATTGTCGTTTTACAATGTAGATTATTGTTCAAAAAAATTATGTGAAAACCCCATAAAAATTGGTAGTTGTAAGAAGAAAAATCTATAATTTCGTTTAGAACAGAGCAGTCACGTGGTGGTGTTCCCTTTTAAGATGTTGTATTTTTTGTCATAGAATCCATCCAAATGAAACAAAAGCATGACCCATTTTGTCACAAATTGAACGAGCAATTCAAAAATACCTCAGTGGAGTACCAATTTTTTCATATAGAATCACCTTCTGATGTTTATCGCGCTTATGCACTACCACCCTGTATACGAAATTAATATACATGGTGTTAACAAATAAGTTTCAAGAGAATGAATCATTGTCCAAAATTAAAGAAGGTCTTTCTTGTGAACAAAATGTCATTTCTTCAAATCTTCTATAATTTTAAGATAATTTTTCAACCTGTTGGGCAATTGGTGCACACTATACCTTTCTCACTAGATCGCTTGAACAATTCTTTCAATTTTAGGAGGAAATCTTCGTATGGCAGTTTTAAATAAACTCACTAATTTTTTTCACAAAATAATTTATAGTTTTTGTTTTATATCACTTTGAAAATTGAAAGGTTTTTCGATCGTACCTCAATCATTTTAATGAGTAAGTTCAAAATTTTTCAAATTTTTTACGTTCTTACAAAAAAATACATGGAATCTATTTGAACTTCTAAAAAAAAAATCTACGTTTTCGTGTATTTCAATTTTAAATTTCAGAATATCAATAAAAGGAATTATTACCAAACAAAAAAGCAATAAATGATAATTGGCTCAAAGATGTGTTAAAAAAAATTGGTAATACCATGATAATGGGGAAATTTTGAGAATCATCATGAAAATAATTGAGATATGATTGATTAACGTTTCAAAGTGATACACTACAAATTTCTAGGTGAAAAAAATCAGTGAGTTTATTTTGAACTGCCATACGAAGGTTTCTCCAAAAAATTGAAAGATCAAGCTATTTACGCACAGAATCACAATGAATCTGCACTGAGGAACCTACTGAGAAAGATAGTGTACACTTTTAACCTTTAACCATTAACTCTTAACCTAGTCCAAACGTTTTTCTGCATTATAATTTCACAACTATAATTTTCTTGGTGATAACATTAACTGACTGTTAATCCTGAATCTTGTCAATCTGTTCAGAAATGGACCGCTGCAAACGAGGCCTCTGGTAAAACCCGCTATGCTTCAGTCATACAGAAGGCGAATTACCGTTACCCTAATGCAGCAGACTTCTTGTTGGTGCCTATAGAGGACGGAATAACGAGTGTTATCTATTTTTTAAGGAGAAGAATTCGGACAGAAATAGTTGATGAATAAGAATGAACGGTCGAACTTGTGCAACGATAAGACATAATTTCTTATAGGAAGAAAAAGCCAAATGAATAAGACCTCAATGTGTGTATTCAGTTGTCAGGTGTAGTAAGAAGAAATCCATTATTTTTCCAATATATGGCTTTAGGTATCTGTAGCTAGCGTTGTATAAGTTCAATCTAGTTCCACTCGGGAATTTCATACAACAAAAACTTTTCTGACGGTTTTGTGATAAGTTGACTCACAAAAAACCGTTTGGAACCATTTGCATAAGGCTGGTCCCAAGAAGAAGCTCGATGTATTGGTTCCACACGAGTTAACGCAAAAACATCATGAACAGAATTTCCATCTGCGAATCGCTGCTGAATCGCAACAAAATCTGTCCTTTTTTGAAGCGGTTGGTGACTGGTGATGAAAAGTGGATCACTTACGACAACGTCAAGCAAAAACGGTCGTGTTCGAAACGCGGTGAACCGGAGGAAATGTTGGCCAAGCTAGGATTGACGGCCAGAAAGGTTTTGCTGCTTGTTTGGTGGGATTATCTACTATGAGCTGCTCCCCCTACTGTTAACTCAGAACTGTAGTGTCCACAATTGGAACTTCTGAATGAACCAAATGGCCAGCTTTGGCCAATAGGACAGAAATTGTGTTCATCGAGACAACACCAAGCAGCCACACACATCGATACACTAGCCAGAAGCTCCGGGAGCTTAGTTGGAAGTTTCTTATGCATTCACCTCATGGTCCGGACCTGGCACCAAGTGATTATCATCTGTTCCTGTCCATGGCGAACAATTTTGCTGGAGAAAATTCGTTTCAATATGAGGTGGTTTCTAATTTTTTTTATTGTACGTTATAATAAACATATTGTGCTAGCCGGGAATCTAGCGTTACAAATTGTACCTGTTTCTCATTCTCAATCTTACTCAAGTTGTCACGCCATTTTTTCATTGGTCTTTCATTGCACCTCACAAAATTCCAATCGCCTGATGCAATCTTCTGAAAAATTTTCTTGGGTAGATTTTAATCATTTAGGGTTCAAACCCATGTTTTTTTTTAAATATGTTCAACTGCGCGGTCGATATTGCAAATCTCTTGAAGAATTTAAGTTACTGCAACCGTTATTCTTATGCATTTCTTTCTTACACGTAGAGATTACATCCCTAGATACCGACTTGCCAGCACTATACAGGGTGTTCCTAAATTGGACGTACAAACGAAAAGAGGAGATTCCTCAAGTGAGTTTAAGAAAAAAAAGTCCCATAAACATGGGGTCGCAAACGTTTCGTTTTCGAGATACAGAGTGTTGAAGAATTTTTTTCAAGTTTTTTTCTCATAGTATCTACACTTCACAAGATATTCAACTGAAATTTGGCATAGATATTACATTTGAGAGTTCTCACCACGTGACATGGCAATTTTGATAGAAGATCTACAGGGTGATATTGCCACCTGTTCTTCTGCCTTCCTATCATAGTAACGAGAATTTCGAGAGAATCGTTCAAATTTTTTTTTCTCGAAATCGTTGGTAGATACGACAAAACTACAAGAGACCGAAAAGTTTAGTATAAGAACAAAGCTTCTTTTTACATTTTTTCAAATTAACAGTTGCTCACCAAAAAAAAGTTCTGCAGAAGAACAGGTGGCAGTGTTCCAGAAAAAATATCACCCTGTAGATCTTCTATCGAAATTGCCATGTCACGTGGTGAGAACTCTCAAATGTAATATCTATGCCAACTTTCAGTTGAATATCTTGTGAAGTGTAGATACTATGAGAAAAAAACTTGAAAAAAATTCAAACTTCAACACACTGTATCTCGGAAACGAAACGTTTGCGACCCCATGTTTATGGGACTTTTTTTTCTTAAACTCACTTAAGGAATCTCCCCTTTTCGTTTGTACGTTCAATTTAGGAACACCCTGTATACCTATAGATTCAATAACATTAATAGGCCTGGTGAAATCTTCAAGTATTCACATTGAGAATATTTAGTTGTCCACAAGTTACTGTATAATGAGTATATTCAAGTGGAACCTAGTCAAAGTGTTTTTATTTCAAGCATAATCCATAATTATATAGCAAGGGCTGTACTGGTGATAAGATATAATCTCAAGATACTTTGAATTCAAACTACTTTCATATTACATATAATGAGGAGATTACGGTTTTTTTTTTTGTGTGAACTCAGGAGACGTGATATTTTTAGGAAATATTGGACATTCAGACCAATCGATATTGTTTGGGCCACTTTTCAAAGTAGAAGTAGAACTAAATAGATATTCATATGGAATTCATCAAGGAGCTACTCTTGGAAGCCAAAATAATTATTGTCTCGTTCTTATTCGAGCATCTCAGTCAGTCTCTTCTAATTAAGTCCAAAATAACATGTAACACAAGTAAACCGTGGGAATGAAACAAAATCTGATGCAGGATCTAATCCTGAAATAATTATAAGCTTTCGTTCCAACGTTATTTCTAGAGTACACGCTTGTGCAGAGTGCAATTAAAAGGTTACATAGAAAATTTATTACAATGTTGAGAAACGAACCGGATGATCTGAATTTACCGAAGCATAAAATTCTATTATTCTGTCATTCAATATCACTTACAATAGCAAAGGCATGGATCTATCGATCCCTCGAGCCCGAAATCTCAAACGAAATTTCAATGGTGAAAACTAAGTTCGACTAAGATGTTTAACACTTCAAAAATTTCGAAAATTCGGATTAGAAACAGAAATTTCTGAACGAGAGCACAAAAGCGCACTGAAAATTCTAAGAATATGAATATTTTCCTTGAAAGTAATTGAAACCAAGGAATATCAACATCGCGCTGAATAACAAGCGAAAAAATTATGGATTTAGACTATATCCAAATTAAGAATATTATCAAGTTTCTGACATGTATTCAAATATATTTTATGATAAAGTATAGTATAGTTTATTTATTTATTTATTTGTTGCACAAAAATATACAATTATGGCACATATATGGAAGTTATGAACAATTTAGGTTCAGCTGCTTATTTTTTGCACCTAAGTGTACAACACTTGTGTATGCAAAAATTAGTTAACTAAATTAATGATTATACCCAGTTATAATTCGAGTATCAGGTTATGTGTGTTTGTTCCATGAATTGATCATAATTATATTGAAAGTAATTTGTAAGTGGAAATAGTAGAATTAATTAATCTGAATAAACTGAACTAAATTACTAAACACAAAAAATACAAGAATGCATACACAAACTTAAATGTGCTTCACAACAATGATTCGAACTTATTGTAATTTGTACAAATATATTTTTTACATTTTTTGTTCAATAGTTTCACAGTGCTAGATGTTCTTATTTCTAGAGGCAGTATATTAAAAACTTTTGGAGCTAAATATGTTACAAATCTTCGAGAGGAATCTTTTTTCAACATTGGTATCGCTACTTGTACATTATGCTTCGCTCGTGTGTTATAAGAATGAGATATTTGCTGGAGATAATGATTGTTTCTATAGTAGAATGATGAAATGGCTAGGAAATAAAGACATCTGACATTTAAAATGTCTTCATCATACAAAAAACTGGTTGGAAAATACTTACCTCTATTGAACATAACTTTCAGTATGTAATTTTGCACTACGTTTAGTTGATGTAAGGTGTTCTCATATAAACCACCCCATACTAATATGCCATACCTTATGAGCGACTAAACCAGCGCTCTTTATACAATCAACAGTTGTTCCCTATTTAGAATTTTACGGATATGGTACATTTTGTATATAAGCCTACGGATTTTTTTCACTAATTCAATTACATGTTGATCCCATTTTAGATGTGTGATATTGTCACATTCCATTATATCTGTCTATATCTATCTTCATTTTCCTATTTGATTCACATACATAATACATACAAAATATATTGATTGGAAAAATCTATCCAAATCATACCGAGTGGTTTCTTAAATAATAATAAGCCTTTATTTCCAACAGGTAATGGTACCCAATTACTCAATAATAAAAAATCAATGATATGTTGAATTAGTTAAAAATTTCGAAAAGGAAACATTTTATGGAAAAGGGTTTTTAATGAAATAGTGATGGTTTCAAGGGTCTACAACCACTTCCATTTCTTTCCTTCCATCAAGAATAAATAGTTTCGTCATTTCCAAATGATCAATGGCAATACATGTAGTGAAACCAAAAGGTTCAGCAGGAAAGGTCAAAATGTATGTATGGAACAAATATCTTAAGGTTGTTCTAACAGAAAATTTAAATTCAATTGCAGAGCCATCTTTTTTTTTCTGCTGTAAAGTAAGGATCTGCATTTGAAATTCCTAAGTTGACCCTTATCTTCCCCAAACGAGGGCAAAGTAAAAGGAAGAGCTTTCATCATAATTATGTAGTCTTGCCTCTAAGAACTATATCTATCTATATCTATATCTTTTATAAATACGTAACATTTTTCCCTAAGATGTTTTCTTTTCGAGATTTTTGACAGATCCAACTTGAAAAATAGCTAGAGGTAGAGTTTAACTGAGAACATAATTTTTTCTTCAGCAGGTTCTGTTTGAATGTAACTTGTCAGAAACGATGAACTTCGAGAAATGTTTATTAAAACATATCACCATTAGATAATTATTTATTTCACACTATAATAAGTATAAGATTTCGAAATGCAACGTATTCATCCCTATATAGTCGAGAGTTTTCACACAATTGCCCGGTTGCTAATAGTCCAAGCTTTTCGCACCTAGAATATTGTGGAGATCTGATCAATAAATGGTTACCATGTTACCAAGTAAATTTATTCTCCCTAAAATACCCTACTAGTGGCTAACGAATTCCCAAATGAGCTGATACTTTATTATTGAGCTTCACTGTGTGAACTGTGAACCATACTCTTACATTCAAGTAGTATGAATCGTCAACTACCAGTGGTGCGTCGCTTGAGTTCAGGAGAAGGTAAAATGCGAATGTGCAGATGATACGAAATTTCGAGATCTTCGACCCCAATCTAAAAGGTTGATATATCAATATGAGATATCGAATGATAGAGATTTAATGACGAAATTATCATTATCTCACAATGAAATTATTGCATAAATGGTGGATGCGGTATGGAAAACTCCTTGTTCCCAATTTAACAGTAATGAACCAGCTGGTACAAGGATCCCCAATAGAAAATGATCAACGTCAGGTTGCTTGCTTTCCAAATATATTGAATGATGATTTCGATATAACGTGAAAATGTACCAAGAGAAAAATAAAGAAAAGACTTGAATAAATTCCACAAGTAGTTCAATCTGTCGTGAAATACAATTTCCTGTGTATTCAAAAATATCCATTCTTCAATTTAATGACATTCACATCACCACATATCTATCCTCATGGTCAAGTATCTCAAACAATGATACAAAAAAATCGACATTTAAGCAAAATGGTGACACCTTGTACCTAGATATGTTCAACATATAAATGATTCCATCTATAGATAAACATACATTGCCGTATAAAATCAGGGTTAATAGTTGTCCTAAATATACGAGGTGAATACTGTACGTATGTGTAACAAAAACAACCAAACCATCACACCCCGTTCTAGCAGGACAACACGATTTCTGGTTGACTATTTTTGTAGTTTACCTGAATTATTAATCTTAAGTTAAATGGAAAACACAAGCCCAAGGCTTAAAATACGAAGAAGAAGAGAAGAAGAAGAAGTTAATTTAGTTTCGAAATTTGTGTTTTACTGCTGGTAATGAATGCGCTACTTTGGTTTTTGTTGTTACTTTTATGTTTTACCTCTTCAGCTTTTATTGAATTTGAAGCTTTTTCAGCATTTTCCTTTCGTCAGTTTCAATTGTAGTTCTCATTGTTTTCTGAACGATCAGCGATATTATCAACAAAGAAAAGTTTCCTGGTAGTGTTATTTCTCGAAGAGGTGATCTTAATTGGTCGACGTGGTGATTTAACACCCTCAAATTTTTCCACATGAAAACCATGACCAGGTTCGATTTTTAATATATGCAGCCGATTTGATTACTTCAGGCCAATACTTCCTTTCCACTTTAGCCTCTGACAGAAGACATATCCATTAGAGATCTGTTGTACCCCTCGGATGTTCCATTCAATTCATGCACATATGTTGGGCAAGGTTTGATCATAATTCCTTTTTCTCTTTTCAATAAAAGGTTTCATTTTGACATTAAAAAAGGAGTATATGGGGTCTTCATTGGAAGACCCTATATTTTCCGAATGTTGATTTAGAATTTTTTTGTTCGTGATTTTAAATGGAATTGCTTCAATAAGTATAAAACTACCATCATATTAACATATACAACTTGAGAATCGATTCTGAATTCGGAAAATAGTGGATAAGTTTATAGAGTAGGTAACTTAATCTTTTCATTAAGGAAGAATATTCCACTTTCGAAAAAACTATAATTTCAAATGGAGAAAAGTTTATCAGAAATTGCCTCTATATCATTTAATTTCGAAAATCACTCGATTTAGAAGAGTTTGTTTATTTTTAAGAAACTTTTCATGCTTATATGATAAAATACTATAATATATAATGATTTATTTTTCAATTTTGCCCTATGAAAAAGTAACAACATCCAGTCACCGCTTAATGAAACATACTGTACGTAGACTTTTCGACACGGTCTGCTGACGGGAAAACTTATCAATTTCCCACAAGACACTCCACCAGAACAAACAAACTCATATTATCATTGCCAAAATCAACAGTTCCGTGACACACACTCATGTTGACCATTTAAAATTAATTTGGGTATTTAATTATTAATTTTTTTTCTTTCGACAACAGTTTTTCTATAATGATCTTCGGTGGTTTTTCCAATTATATATTTGGATATCCCGTAAAAAATTCATATTGATGGTTCACATTTTAATTGAACTCGATGAATAAGTAACAAAATTTGGAGACACACTGTACGTTGATTTTTTGCCAGGGTCTGTTCACAGAAAAATTTCTCAATTTCCCTCAGAACGCCCATTCAGAACATCCAGATAATTAAAATATTTGGTTGCCATCAGGCTATCCGGATTTAACACCGTTAGATTATTCCTTCGGTCACTTTCAAAGAAACACATCAATCAATTTTGAAAATCAAATATTTCGAACTTTATTAAATTTCAAAAATCCATAAAAAAGAAGTTGTATGTGAAAACCTTGAGTGGTATACCGTCTATTGAAGCTGAATTTATGTTTTTTTTAGAAATTGAAGCTATGATTTCAAATTCTAAATTCAAAGATGTATGTTCAACACAATGACATAAATGAGGAATAATAAGCAAGGGAGTAAAAATACTGTGGGGTAATTACCCCCCTCTAGATTTCCAAAATATGAAAGTTCAGAATTCTCGCAGACGAAAAACAAAAATTTTTTCATCAAATGAACCAATAATCATTTTGCTTTCCTTTGAAATCGACACGGCAGTAAAAAATCGAACACTTTTACGGTTTATGAGTTTGTTATCAATTTCAAGATGAATACACTACGAGCACGTCTATGTCCGAAGTTTCTTATTTTCCTTTATCGTCCGTTTTGTCGGCGTCGCCCTTTATTTGCCATTCTTGATTTTTGCATTCGTCATCGTAATACACTTACCAGTTGTTTTTGGTTTTTTTATCATTCTCGTCACAAAATTTCGATACTGTAGTTATCGAAGAACTGAACTGAGTAATTCGCATCGAAAAATTGTCTGGGGTATGTTATACAATTTATTGGGTTTCATTCAAATTGCAATTTATGTATGCAGATATTACTTTTGAATTTATTATATCTAAACGGTGTTCCTAAATTTGAGGTACAAATGAAAATGACATATTTTTCGGATCATGATAAGATTCATGGAATTGTATAATATCAACAAAATTTGGGGGATTTTGTTATGGATTTTGCCAATCATAATTCTGTAGTCATTAAATTTCAAGGAAAATTGAAAATTAATACAAATATCTCATTCGATTTCACAGATATTATTTAGAATTAGTAGTAAATGATTTCATATGTTTGAAATACAATTTATAGTTGAGTAATTAAAAAAAAAAATTTCAAAATCAAGTCACAATAGTGCTATTGATACACAGATAAAAATTGAATGATTGAATTCAGAAAGAAAAATTATGAATCGAGGGTAGCGAGACAAACCAATCGAAGTTGAGAAAGAAATTTTTCGTCACAAAAACGGTTTTTCCATAAATATTTTCGATTTTTTTTCAATTAAATAATTGGATAGCTGGTGAAAAATATCATTATATTGATGGTTCATATTTGAAATGTGCACATAATCCAGCGACCCGCTTTCATGAAACACACCGTACGTAAATTTTTCGCCGCGGTCTGTTGACAGGAAAACTTTTCAATTTCCCACAGGACGCGCATTCAGAACATCCAAATTCATTGCCAAATTTAACATCTCCGTGACTCACACTGACGTTGTCCATTTATAATTAATTCGGAACGTTGAGTTTTGTGTTACCGGACCAGCGACGTTTCGGTGTAAATATAACATTCAGCTGCAGGAACTAATTTAACCAGCAGCATTGTAGGTCCATGTTGCGATGTCCGGGCCATTCGTTCATTGATAAAAATCGAAAACGTTGGGAATCTGGTTAACAGCTGTTAGGATCGAGCAGGTCAACCTTTAAAAATGACAACCACGTATATGTAACCGAAAATATTGCGAGCCTTGTATGTATAACTGAATTTTAATATTTATTCATCTCTTTGACGAGCCTACTCTAATATGGATAGATGGAATAAGAATAAATTATCTGTCAAAAGGTGCGGCGGACGGTTTATCATCTTTCACTCCTGAAAAGTGCCTCTCCCTCTACATGAATCAAAAATCTTCAATATCAATCAAATTCGGTTTTTACAGAGTGTCCTGGAAATAACTGTCCTGAAAAAATTTTTTTCCTTGAAATTTAATGACTATAAAATTTCGATTTAGAGAATCCATAATAAAATCCCCAAAATTTGTTGACATTAGGTACAATTCCATAACAATTCCCCAAATTAAATTTTCATAATATTTTTAATAAAAATTTAAAATATCAAAATTTCTCAAAAATATTGTGATATAAATTTCGAAATATGAATAAAATATTTTGAATTAACTATTGTTTGCTACTGGAATGAATTCATATATTCATTATATTGATTTATTGAAAGTTCCTCTTATTCTTTCTGTTTCTAATTCTTTTAATACATAACTATTCGCACCACTCTCATTATCTGTTATATACAGGGTGCCTCATTTGAAAGTGTCCACCCTCAATAACTCAACAACGAATCAGAATTTGTGAAAATACTCAGACAGGTCGATTTTTGATGACAGGGGGACATGATCTGTGATACAAAGCTTGCTTCTACTAACAACCCCCTGGAGAGGGTTGCAACTCCATCAGGAATTTAAATAGGGAAAGTGGGTAGTTTTGTACCACAAATGTATTCAAATTTGTATGAACCTGCAATTTGTGTTCTATAAAGTGAATATTCACAAAGTTACAGGGTGTTTTTATGGAATTATGGTATCAATAAAACTGAATGAAACAGTGATGTTCTAATTGATCATAAAATTTTTCAACAAACAGTAATAGTAAAAATTAGTGAATTGGTTTTGCTTGAAGATGCCTTATACTGGTATTATTCAGTATGTATTATATAAATTTTTTCTCAGTATTCTTGGAAACGTATATCGTATATCTTCTATGAATTGGATGATTTTTTCTAATTTTCCATTCTGTTTCTCAATTTTCTCATTTTGAGTTTTTAAATACATATATATCTCAATTTTGTTGCTTTCCAATTATTAATTTTGTCTGGACTCTAGTTTCACAAATCTCAAAATTTTTTTTGAATATTTTACTGTTTTCATCTAATTTTGTTGAAAATTCTTCTTTTACTCTATTTATTTGGTACTAAACATTTCATTGAATTGCATTGAACTATTTTCACTATCCATTAAATAAGTTCCTAATCCATTTTAGTCAAATGATTTTCTAATAAATTTTCATCTCTTCCTTAAATTCCTACAAATTTTCTTCTACATTTTTCGAATGCTGTTTGAATTGAACTTTCATCTCTACCTTAAAATCTTTCATTGCAGTTATTGAATAGAATGAATTCAGTTCATTTCAATTTTTCCCATCTGTTTCCAAATTTCCTTTTGAATTTCCTTCTCCATCATCTTCTCAAATCTTTGTTTTACTTTTTGTTTCCATTTTTTTATTTATCGATGATATGATTTCAACAATTATGTAGTTATTTATAATTTAATATGAATTTCACAAAATAATAATAGAAATAATTTTAGCCCCGCGTTGGGCGCCAATTGTTATGGATCTCTGTAAATTGAATTTTGAAAATTTTTCAAAGTAGATCCAAACAAATCCAATTTCTAGTTGAAAAAAACTCTTTCCTCAGTTGGGTTCAGAAATTACATAAAATTTATTTTGCTTTTCAAAAAATAGGTATCAAACTTAACTAATCATATCTAATTTTAAAACAATAAAACCAACTTTATACAAAATCGAAATCACTTATCAATGTTATTTTCCACTTAGTCCTGCTCTATTATTTCTCTATAACATAATTCACCTATGCTTTAATTTTTCTCGATGAATATGTCACCAGCTCCATTGACCTGTTGACGTAATAGACACTGTACATTTTCTAATTATTTAACTGTAATTTTTTTCTGATTTGATCAATTTCTGAAATTCTGAAGCTTAACATGTTATGTAAAGTAAGTTACCTGAATATTTGAGTGAAAACCTAAAATTTGCTAATGAGATACATAATTCTAATACACGACGTCGAGATGATTTTTACATAGAAAAAGTTAATACTACATTAATGAATAAATCCACATTTAGCAGGAGGTTAGTTATCTTCAATAAACTACTACTAAAGATCAAATATTGTAATAATTATAGAGAATTCAAAAAATGTTTAATGAGTTATATTCATGAAGAATTTAATTAAGTTAGTGGATTAAGTTTGTATTGTTTTCAATAGCCGAGTGCTAAATAAGATTTATTATTATTATTATATTATAAAGCTTCAGGACTATTGAAAATTCATCGTTTATTGCAATACATTTATATTGAAAAAGAAAAAGCATTGACGTGAAGTCTGGAGCGTTCGCGCTCTTGTTCAAATTCCTATCCATATAATACTGTCACGAAACCGATTATAATTGAACGCAATTACTCAATTAACCTACCAAGTGACATGCCATGAACAAAGAGAATTACATCCATGATATTTTTAACGCAATGTCATTTATCATTTTTTCCTCGAGGAAATAGAAGAGGACACAAAAATAATCAATAGGTGAAAGTTTGACTTTCACCCTTTCGATACTTCATTCGATATGTCATGACTGGAAGGAAAAACATTCAAATTCATCTATTTCGAATCTCTTATTGAAATTTACAATTTTTTCCTAACTCCCAACGAAATTCTTTCTTTCTTTTATCTTCCTGCATCATAGTATTTATTCAACCCTTCGCGCAAACAACTGACAGAATACGAAACAAATCAAAAGTCCTTTCTTTGAGAGATATTCTGTGGCTCAGACGGTTATCAGACAGAGAAAATTTTACTTTATCAATTTCTTATACGAAAACACAAAATTTCAGTGAAACCTGACGAATCCTGAGATATCAAAATTTCACAAAAAAAATCTAATCTCTGAATTATACGATCTTCAAGAATGCAAGAATTGCTAGAACATTCATTTTACTATGTCAGTTCTATTGCATTGATATTTTATCATTCATTAAGAAAAAAACTTCAGAACCATTTAAAAAAAAAACTCCAAAACCATAATAGGTAACGCATAAACGAACTAAACTGAGATAGTCGAACTCTGATTCTACCCTAAATCTTTTTCCATTTCATTTTTCTCCAGCACATCAGCAAAAGCTTATTTTAAATTGATTTCATAAGACTGCCGAACACAGCCGTTGGAAATTAAATGACGCAATTTTAGTTGAGTTCTTGGCTAGCATCGCTTGGCTTTTTCTCTGTTCTCTCAACCTAGATATAGCATGCGCTAATCTCAAGGTCATAAAGAATATCTTTGTTAGGGAATCCGGTGGATCCATTAAGATGTTATGTAAAGTTTAGCTCGATAGGTGGATCAGTTTTAGTTCCAGAAATATTTCTGAACCCTTGTCATCATTCATTTGCTGATCTTTGGTACATTATTTACTTTGACTTATTCTGATTGGGCATAATGTAAATAAATAAATAATATTTCATATCCATTTATTAAGTTTCATCAACAAGATTATAGCGAATCATATGAAATTTGCTTGCAATTCTGAAATAATTTTTTGTGGAGAAAAACCAGATACAGCTAATCCTCACGTGTATGTCGAAATACCGTTACATCCAAAAAAAATGACTCTTTGGTGCGCTTTATGGGCTGGTAGAATCATTGGTCCGTACTTCTTCAAAAACGATGATGGCCAGAACGTTACAGTCAATGGTGATCGGTATAGAGCCATGATTACTAACTTTTTCATTCCTGAATTCAACAACCATGATGTCCAGGAGTTGTGGTTCCAACAAGACAGCGCAACATGTCACACAGCTCGTGCCACAATCGATTTATTGAAAGACACGTTTGGTGACCGCCTAATTTCACGTTTTGGACCTGTGAATTGGCCTCCAAGATCTTCTGATTTAACACCGCTAGACTACTTTCTGTGGGGCTATGTAAAGTCATTGGTCTATGCGGATAAGCCACAAACTCTTGACCATTTGGAAGACAACATTCGCCGTGTTATTGCCGATATACGGCCACAAATGTTGGAAAAAGTCATCGAAAATTGGACGTCCAGATTGGACTACATCCGAGCCAGCCGTGGCCAGAAATCATATTTAAAATGTAATGCCACAAGATTATCTCACGGATAAATAAAATTCTTGTCAATCGTTGTTTTATTGCAATTTAAAGTTCTATAGCTCTAAAGAAAACACCCTTTACTAAGCCTCTATAATATCCCTTCGTTCCCTGGTTCCCCCATAGTTCTGATTACGGAACTTAAGCCTGAAGTAGTTCCCCGCGGGGACTTGGTCAGAAAATCTCCTCCCTTAGAACCACAAGGAGATGCCTCTTGAACCTAGTCTCGATCCAGGGGTCTTAGATTCAGAACAACAAATTTGTTGTTAATACTTTTTATGTTGGGTGGAAGTTGACTGTACAGCTTAGGGGTGAGAAAGTCACAGTGCCGTTCTCCTATATTCTTTCCACAAAAAAGGTACCTTCAGTGAGTTCGCCCTGTTTCTCGTGTTGTAGCAGTGGGCAATGGGACAAGATGTTATTTTAGATTTTTTTGTGTTAAGTAGCATATTTAAACAAAAGAGTTGCCGCACATCGAGCAGTTCGGATTCCTTGTGCAGTCTTTTGCTAGAGAATGTTAGTGGTTTATTGTACATAATTCGCAATATCCATCTGTATCTTACATTCAAGTTTTCCAGGTGAGTATCATTTACACCACCCCAGCCAATGATCCCATATTGTAGCTGCGACTGGACCAACGCAAAATATACCAATCGGAGATGTTTCAAGTCAAGGTGGTCTCTTAAATATCTTATTTTATATAATATACCCGTCAACTTGGTTAGTTAGATTCTTGACTTGCAGGTCCCACCCAAAATGTCGGTCAATTATAACACCAAGATAAGATATTGATTTCGCTTCCGGAACATACGAATATGGTCTCACCACCAGAGGTCCCATAAGGGGCAAACCACTGGAGTACAAAGAAAGGGTAATTATTTGGTTTTTTCCAAATTGAGAGTATTGTATTGTACCTAAACCATTCCTCCAAACATCTGAAATCCGCCTATGCCCCCGATCTCTATATCTGATTCACAAAAAAGCGCTGTATCGTCTGCAAAACTAAGGATTCTGCCCTTCACCTTGACATCCAGTAGGCTGTCAATATATATTGCGAACAAAAGTGGTCCGAGAACAGAACCCTGAGGAACTCCGTAGGCCACATACTCGGGTTCACTTAACTCTCAACATATCATCAATATATAATCTCTGTTCTCTATCGGTTAAGTACCTAACTTAACTCCTAAGTAAATCATAGATCTCTCTCCTGAAACCATACACATACATGTACAATTTGTTCAATAATTTCTTATGCAAAACAGTATCGATACTTTGGAAAGATCAATGAAGAAACACAGGCATAGTTTACTTTTATCTAAATGAATAACACCAAACACACAACAAAACCATTTTGGTCATCATTACTCGTTCGGCCACCGTTTCCGCCAGCTCACCGCGTTTCGACCATTTCCTTTTTCGCTTGACATTGTCGTAAGTATTTTTTACTCGTGGCAATACCCATACATCGAGCTTCTTCTTGAAACCAGCCTTATGCTTTTTTGTGCAATATTCAGCTCTTGGGCGATCGAAAAAGTGCTTACATGATGGTCGTATACTCGACAATGTCTATGATTTTATCGAAATTTTCGAGAATTGGCCTGGTAATACGTGGTACATCTTTGACATCGAAATTATCGAAACGGAATCGACGGAACGCTGTAAAATATAGCGTGTTTTCTCTTGGCTAGTGACTGACTGACGCGTGCTCTAACTAAACTGAGTCAACTAATCACAAAACTGTCAGAAAACGTTTTGTAGTATGACATCTCATCTTTCTAACACCTTTTAGTGGAACCCAATCGGACTCATAAAATGCGAGATATGGACTACTGAAGGAAAAATAATGGATTTCTTTATTTCACTACACCTAATAATTTCAATATTACATTTTTTCTGGCATCCAATTCACAAAATGTTGATTCTCCATGCCATGGGAGTTTCATGACTTTTTTGACAATGCTTTTTTTACTACTTTAATTCCTTGTCCGTATTATTTTTCCATTTTTCTTTAATGTTTACATTTGAAGTTTGACAGTTTTTCCATAGCAACGATTGCGCGTCTCATAGAAAATTGATATAACTTCACTAATAAATATCAACTAAATGCCCTTGGCGCATAAATATCAATTCGAATATTGCGATGAAAATGCTTGCGAAACTGGTATACAAACCATCTCAAAATCCTTCAGGATTTCAAGTTCATTCGATAGATAGCATTCATTCTGAAACTAATTAACAGAATTAGTTCATATTACTTCATTGACGTCCTACTTGGAAATCAATTGGTTCAATTGAAATTCGAATAGTGGGTGTTTCTATTGGATGATAAAAAATACATTTTTTCTAATGATTCTATTATAACATGGATACATAATTAACTTTCATATTACAAAAATTTATAGAAAAAGCTAACGAACAATTCAGAAATCAAAACTTTTTTGAAACAAATTTTTGAAAATCGACTTCAGTATAGGACATGAATCTTTTTTGTCTTCTATCGACTGAAAAAAATGCTTAAAAATGAAAGTGTCTGTTTTGAAATAATAAAAAATTGGATGTATCAAGAATTACAGTAAACGTTAAAAATTGTTGAGTTATCAACTGAAAATTCAATCTTGGCATAAGATTGAAATATTCTTCGATATATTACATAAACGGTTATTAAAAGGACAAGGTCATACCTTTAGGAAGTGATTGTTCTAGTTAAAATAAGAATTTTTTTCAAATATCTGATTGACTCAGTGTTTTCTTGATGGAAATTCATTTAAATAAAGATCAAATGACAGTTTTCTATTTTCATTTATTATTTGAATAACATTATTTTGCTTCGCTACACAGTAGCTTCTTGGGTTATTCAAAATAGTAATAAAATTTGAAGAAGCTCGCTAGCTTCACTACACACTTTTGTAGCGAAATAATTGTTAATTGAATGATAAATAAATGGGAATATGTAAAGTTGAGAAATATTGGTCTTAGGAACGAAAAAGTCTCAATTCTATTCCTTCACAACGTTTCGGCCCTTTAGGTGTCAGAATGATAAAAACTTCAATATTTTCATCTGTAGAAAATCTTCAATCAAAAAATAAAACATGGAAAAACGAGTTCCATTGAACTTAAGCATCGATGTTTGTTTGTTTTTCGAGGTCATGACACATGTGTTTATAAATTCTAAACGAGTTCGAATAATAACAATAAGCGTTTGAATTTCGAAGGATATTCTACCCAGAGGAATGTTTTCATGTTTTTATTAAGTTCCTACAATGCTGCAGTAGGTTTTCCTCTAGGTTTTCGGAGATATCGTGTTTTCAGTCATCCTTAACCTCTACGCTAATGAGGGCAGGGGCTATTTAGAGCCATCTCTTGCTTTTTCCAACTTTTCTCCACAAAAAAGGTACCGTTTTCCGAGAAAAATTATTTAATGTTTTCGAGACATCAATGGTTTTGAAGGAAATATTTCATATGTTGCAAAAAAATGATAATAAAAAGTGTTGATTACTATGTCTTGATAACATTGAAATAATTTTTCTCGAAAACGTTGAGAGTTTCTTATAAAAATCAACTATTTATCTATTGCTCTGATCGGTTGAAATATTGAAATGAAATTTTATGGGTGAAAAGTTTAGTTATGAGGTTATCACTTGTGCAAAATTTTGTCCCGATGCTATAATCATTATTTGAAAGAAAAAAAAATGTTAAATTGTACTATCCTTTGATGGGAATTCGAAGAAAATTTATATGACAAACTATCTTAAGTAGAGATTCACGGCTTGACTTGATATTCAAGCTACTTACTTGACTTGGCTTGACTGGAAATCAAGTCAAGTTCAAGTCAAGTAGTAGTTTTTCAATGTCAAATCAAGTATTTATTTATCAAGTAAATTATATCAAGGTACTTTATTTTTAGCAGTTTTATTGTGTAGTATGCATATTAATAAAAAAATGATGAAATTAGGAGGAACCTTGCAAAAAACACTTTCATTTAACAAAATTTTTCCATACAAGAACCAAAAATGTCAACTATTTTGAAATGGAAAAACAAATTAAATCACTACACAACATAACAAAATGTTGGAAAAATATAGTCTTTCATTATTGAGAAACCTCCAAGCACTATTTGATCACATCATTTTCCATTCAGGATCTAGACACATGATGCATCTTGTGGATTTTTCGCCTAATATATTGCGGGTTTTTGTAACAGTCAGAGCAGCTCTGGAAAATTGTCTTTCAACAAGAGCTGAACTGCTGAAGATGCTGGCGTTGATAAAAAATATTTAAGCCATGTTCTGAAATACGTTTTCGTGCCTCTTTCACCATTCTAAAATATATTCAGAACTGTCAGCACGTGGTTCAGTCAGGAATTTTGTCTATTTCATAACGCCAAGCCGTTTCTTTCGCTCGATTCACAGAAGATTTCTTGAATAAATTTAGGTAATAGTCAAACTCTCATATTCATCCTTTGAAGATGATTATTTTGTCTAAGTGCGCACGAGCATACAGAAATATATACCTTGCGACTCGTGCGTATCAAGCTCAAGTAATATCAAGTAGCTTAATATCAAGTCAAGCAATAAATATCTAAAATCAAGTCAAGTTCAAGTATTAAGCCAATTGAAAAGTCCCAGGTCTGAGTGTAATAAACCTGAATTTTTGAGTCGATATGAGAGAGTGGATGAAACATGGCTCCATCATTTCACTTCGGAGTCCAATCGACAGTCTGCTGATTGTACTGCACACGATGAACCGAATCCTAAGCGAGGAAAAACAAAACAGTCAGCTGACAAGGTTATGGCATCATACTCTGGGATGCGCAAGGTATAATATTCATTGATTACCTCCAAAAGGACCAGGTCATCAACAATGAATATTATATAGCATTATTGGATCGTTTAATGGATGAATTCGTTAAAAAACGGCCCCATTTGAAGAAAAAAACGTGCTGTTGCACCAAGACAATGCGCTGTGTCACAAATCAATGAAAACAATGGCAAAATTGCATGAATTGGGACAGATCTGGCCCCCGGCGACTTTTTCCTGTTCTTAGACCTCAAAAGAATGCTCGCTGGAAATAAACTTAGTGCCAATGAAGAAGTTATCGCCGAAACTAAGACCTATTTTGAAGCGAAAGACAAATCGTACTACAAAAATGGTATCGAAAAGTTGGAAGATCGCTATAATCGCTGTATACCTCTCGAAGGCAACTATGTTGAATAATAAAATAGAATTGTGCCGAGAAATGTGTTTTACTATGGTAGACCGTGGACTTTTCAATTGATCTGTTATGGAATTTGTCACGAGCTTGATTTTCGAGTCAAGTAGTTGGTTAAAATATTAAGCTTCTTTGCTTGATGAATCCCTACCTATAAGGAATCCGATCACAAAGTTAAATGAGTATATGCAGAAAAAAATATGTTTGCCGTTTTTTTCAATCGAAAAAACTCGTGGGAAAAGATGGATGAAGAGTATTAAATTCCTGAATGAACTTTAAATAACAAATTGTCTACTTTTCATATTGTCTCTGTTCAAAATTTCTCTCTTATATGTTGATTTCAAAACATTTCAGGTGTTATTCCATTACCACCCTCATTCTCTGTCGAAGACATGACACTCCTCAAATCACCCCACAAAAAAGTCTAGCGGTGTCAAATCGGGAGATCTTGGAAGCCATTCAAAAGGAGCTCTCCTGCTAATCAAATTTTCCAAAAAGCGACATACTGGGGCTTCATATAGGCCATACTGTGATGCATTATCACAGTATGTAAAAAATAAAACATGGGTTTTCCTGTTTTACCGTAGGTATTGTATGTTTTTACGTAGGTATTTGCGCCACTTGCAGCTGGCTTATTTATTAGCCACAGATATCTTGAAAATTTTGAATCCATTCAAAGTTTCGTCGAACCCCACGATATCACTGACTGAATGAATAGTACTATGACATAATTCCCTTAGCCAGCGAAGCAGAATATAATGAGAGTCTCGCTTTCATTACCACAACTTACGTAATTCTTGTTACGTATTCTCCGAGAAGGCGAAGTTTCCTACGCCGGAGCAATGTTGCCACACTGATCTCATAAGTGAGCAATTTATAATCCTATTACTTTCGAACTTCGTTTAGTGCGAGTGGGAAGAAGTACACAGCGGACTCTTCTGTTGTGGTTATAATACAAATTTTATAATAAAATCCATCAATGAATTCATAAGCTGAAATTTGATTTTGAAAATTGTTCAGATATTATTCAAAAATATTAATTTGCATATTTACTCCCTTCGGCTCATCGAAGAAGAAGAAATAATTTTTGATTTTCTTGATTGGTTTGTTATTTCTGTGATCATATTCAACTGAATATGGTGTCTTTTGGAGTCATGGGGTTTGGGGTATGTCTCAAATTCGAAATCGATAAAGCTATTATCCTAAATTTCAGTTTCAGGTTTTTTCAATTTATTTTTTAAATTTTTGGGCTATAAGTCTCCTCCCTTCATGTTCATTCATTCCATAATTCAATTTAAATGTTTTATTCTTGCATTGTAGTTTCAAGAATTCAATTTTTATTATAATAACTTTTATTGTTAATCAATGAAATAGAATTTCTAGGCCAATAAATAATGATAAATACATCAAAATAAGAATTTTAATAATAATTGAGCACTCTACTATAGGCGTTGAAAATGAGACGATTCATTGATGACTTCTTCAAACTTTAATATCGGACTTATGCCGAATGGCACAACCTATATTTCATTTTCTCATCTGATAGAGAATTTTCGAAGATAATTTTGGCGAGACTTTCTCGAGCCAAATATCTAAGGTGCGCCCTCTCTCAAGGTATTACGGTGTTTCGTGCCGAGATGACTGGTGAACTCATCAGTTAGACAATCCAGCGATCTCTACCGAAGACACCCTCTCACACCATCTTGGAGAGGTGACTCTACCGCAACGCTCGGCTCCCTTAAACTCGCCGCATTACCGTGTCTCACGAAGCCCATTACGCCACCTTTCGTCAGACAGAGTCCCTACATATTAAAATTTGCTGCCTGATAAATATTTTAATACAGGATGTGCCCTTTAGAATAAGCTCCATATTGAGATTTGAATGGGTCATCAATGAACCTTCGTATTTCGTAAATATCAGTGATATGCTCGTTTGAAATTTAATTTTTTTGTTAATCCCAAAACTACATATTCGATCGGGATGGAAATAAAAATTTCCCAATATTTCCCTCACCACAAAACCGACAAAGATGAGATTTTTGGTGTTGATGTGAAAATACGATTTCAAGCTTTGTGAAAATTTTTAAGATGATCACATCATCAGGATCAGAACCATAAACAATTTCAAGAAGGATATTGGAAATGAAATACCCTCCAATATTTCCGTGATTACAGGTCACAATGGGTTAAGAATTTTATTGTATGAAGAGAAGAACTATTTTAAGTTTCGTGTAGAAGTTTTTGTTTGTTAGCATCATCAGGACCATAGTAAATTCAAGCAGAATATTGGGGAAAAAAATAATATTTTGTCACGCTTGCAAATAGTGGAATTTTATTTCAAAAATAATGGTTCTGTGCGTAATACGTATCGCGCACTACGTCCATTTTATTTTGTTTAGCGATGAAGCGCACTTCTGGTTGAATGGCTACGTCAACAAACAAAACTGCCGCATTTGGAGTGAAGCTAATCCTCAAGTGTATGTCGAAACACCGTTATATCCAGAAAAATTGTCTGTTTGGTGCGCTTTATGGGCTGGTGGAATCATTGGTCCGTACTTCTTCAAAAACGATGATGGCCAGAACGTTACAGTCAATGGTGATCGGTATAGAGCGATGATTACTAACTTTTTCATTCCTGAATTGAACAACCATGATATCCAGGAGCTGTGGTTCTAACAAGAAGGCGCAACATGTCACACAGCTCCTGCCACAATCGATTTATTTAAAGACACGTTTGGTGACCGCCTAATTTCACGTTTTGGACCTGTGAATTGGCCTCCAAGATCTTGTGATTTAACACCGCTACATCCTACAGCCGTGGCGGTCATATGTCATATTTAACATGTAATGTCACAATATCTTGCTGATAAATAAAATTCATGTCAATCGAATAATCCATCGTTGTTTTATTGCTATTTGAAGTTCTATAGCTCTAAAAAAAACACCCTTTATATAGAATAACAATTCAAAGCTTCGTGTATCGATTTTCCTGTTAATTGCATCAACGACAGATCCAAAGAAAATTCAAGCAAAAATTTGTTTTTAAATGGGGAAGAACTAACGTTAGGATCTTTTGTGCATATGCCAATTGCGCCCTTGGATACCATAACTCTAACTAGAGCTCAAAATCTCCCAATTTTTTTTATATGACAAAAACAAAATTCCTAAATACATTTAACGAATCAGTATCGAGTATGAGTAATTATTAAACAAATGCGACCCGCATATGTCACTGAACCACATTCGAGATCAGCGAAATTCATTCGTTCCAACCGATTTCTCATTCTTGGAAGTGTGGAATATTTTGAGTGGAAACTTTCATTTTTGACGTATATTCCGTTCAGACCCCAATATAGACAGTCCGGCAACAATGCATGATGGGAGATACGTCGGATAACAGAATTCAAGCAGCGATATCGATGGAGGAATTAAGGCGGCGGCAGATGTTTTCAAACAGGCCAGAAATTCAAGGTTGAATTTGTGCTGATACTAGAAGGCCAGTTTGCATGAGGAAGGAGGACAGCTAGCTAACTTTGTATCTCGCCTTTAAATATCGCAAAACAAAACACGTAGTTCTATCGGATTTATTATATCGAACTCCATCGGGATTCTGGAACGTTAAGCGAGTTCTGCCGAATAGGATATGACAACAGACTTCCGCTTTGAACAACTAGGTACTTCATCTGAAAAACCAAAATGAAAAATGTAATTATTCTTGGAAAAGAGCCCTTCGATTTTAGTCTTTCACATGAAGGTATTCCAATAAGAGGTTTCATTTTGATATTAACGAGTAAGTACCTATATTTTAAGAGAAATACAGAAATGTTTATTTCTTTATAAAAAAAAGAGTATACTATTAACTAAAGGGTGTTTTTTTTAGAGCTATAGAACATTTAAATTGCAATAAAACAACGATGGATTTTTCGATTGACATGAATTCTATTTATCCGCAAGATAATCTTGTGACATTACATTTTAAATATGATGTCTCTAATTCTGTGGTTATTCCGTTCATTCTTCCACATCTTGTAGAACAAAATCGTGCGAGAATATATCAGAAACGCACAGTTTTCATGGTTATATTTCATTATTATATGTTGGTACTCCGAGCTTTCTGCCACGGCTTTATCTGTCAATTCATCAATTTGCCTTAAAGAAATCAGTTCTGCCAACCAACATTTTTCAATGCAAAAATCACTTAATGATATTTATGGAAATATTTCATTAATTTCAATAAAAATGAAATGAATTAGAGAAAATAATGTATAATACTCATTATTATTATTTATATATTTCATTCAAAAACTCGCCACTTCGTGGCTCGTTTTTGAATTTTGAACTCGTGGAAGAATATCAATGCTTTCTGCACTTGTATTATAAATAACTATTCTGGCATATGACCGTCACGGCTGGCTCGGATGTAGATCAATCTGGACGTCCAATTTTCGATGACTTTTTCCAACATTTGTGGCCGTATATCGGCAATAACACGGCGAATGTTGTCTTCCAAATGGTCAAGGGTTTGTGGCTTATCCGCATAAACCAATGACTTTACATAGCCCCACAGAAAGTAGTCTAGCGGTGTTAAATCACAAGATCTTGGAGGCCAATTCACAGGTCCAAAACGTGAAATTAGGCGGTCACCAAACGTGTCTTTCAATAAATCGATTGTGGCACGAGCTGTGTGACATGTTGCGCCGTCTTGTTGGAACAACAGCTCCTGGACATCATGGTTGTTCAATTCAGGAATGAAAAAGTAAGTAATCTTGGCTCTATACCGATCACCATTGACTTGTACGTTCTGGCCATCATCGTTTTCGAAGAAGTACGGACCAATGATTCCACCAGCCCATAAAGCGCACCAAACAGTCAGTTTTTCTGGATGTAACGGTGTTTCGACATACACTTGAGGATTAGCTTCACTCCAAATGCGGCAGTTTTGTTTGTTGACGTTGCCATTCAACAAGAAGTGCGCTTCATCGCTAAACAAAATTCGCTTATGAAAATCGATACGCATTCCGCAGAGAACCATTATTTTCGAAATAAAATTGCACTATTTGCAAGCGTTGTTCAGGCGTGAGTCTATTCATGATGAATTGTCAAACCAAACTGAGAATAAATCACTTAACAGCTGTTAAATCGGTCGCCATCTTAAACAGTATTGCCAACCTAAAGTTATATACCTCGAAAAAAAACACCCATTATAAAACTTCTTCAGCTAAAAGGCCACATACTTTTCATGAAATTTTCCATGTCCAATTCTCACATTTGCTATAACTTCACAAATTCCATCTTTATGTTCATGAATTGACTGTAGAGCATTATCAAAGACCTTATTAATTACGTGGCTCCAAAGAAAAAAGTCTAAAGGTGTTGAATCACAAGATTTCCGGTGGTCATTTCGAGAAATAACACGGCCAGGAAACTTTTCTTGCAATATTGCGATTGTTTCGTTGCTTGTGTCACATAGCCCTGTCTTGTTGATAAAGTCATCCACATCAATATCTTCCAATTTAGTCCATAAAAATCTTTGATCATATGGTTCGGTAGCGCAATCCATTCAAGAATGACAACGAATCGACAAACTTGGGTTTTCGTCAATACTACGGGCTACAATAACAATATTCTCGGTTGTTCTTGAGCAACGTACACGTTTTCGATTCTCTTTCATATCACTAACCTGTCCCAACAGCTCCACCAGCTTCACTATTGCCTCAGGTGCCTCACGACAACTAAAGAGTGCTTTAGTTTTGCGAAATGTGAATTTCAATGCGTTTTGAAGCGTTTATCGTTCCAATATTACCTTTTTATGGCGTTTTACTAGTTAAATGTCAGAAGATGACAGCTGCCCAGATAGCAACCCATAGGCTTTGGGAAAATCCTTTATTTAACTTGTACAGGTTGGACAAATAAGCGAGGTAAGCGGCTATATCTCAGGATTCACTCATGGTAGAGACTTGCGGTAAAAATTTTTACCACTAAAGGTACAAGAAAGCACACTGGAAATTGTTTTGAAGTTCATACCTCCACCGCTAGCTATCGTCGAGTAGAAATATGAATTTTACTCGAAAATGTTTCATATCCAGTTGATGAAAAAATATCATCTCTGTAATTCTTGGAAAATTCTGTATCTTTTTAAATTATCACTTTCGATTTTACGACATCAAATAAGGGTAGGGGGAAGGGAGAAATCTGACTGATTGAAATGTCTGTAACTTCAGTTTGTCTCAACATTTTTGAGCAAATTAGATCTCGTTTGAGAAATAACATCTTGTTGATTAAGGAAAAAATATACTCATGATGAATTTGTTTTAGCTGCTTCCGATAGGGGGCGCCAAATCAAAGTTCATTGTTTTGTTCATTTTTCCCCGAAATTTCAAACATAATGATAGAATTTTCATACCAGAAATAGAAATTTCATTGAATTTGTATGAAAAAACCTGGAGGTCGCAAAGCGATTGCTTCAGGCGTTCTGGAGCTATGGCCGAAAGAAAATATTTTTCAACAGATGCACTGAAAAACCTTATTTGCCCACCCTGTACACGATTGGATATTTCAACAACCATTTACATCTACACATTTTTTTCTGGATGTACGAACTGTATTCATTAACAACTTTTCCAACAGTCATAGAATACTCTAGACCTCAGACCACATATTTGATCTTCTTCTTCTTACGGTGTCATCTTCTTTCGAAGATTGACAATCATCATGATTATCTTCATCTTATTATTTGATATACTTTCACATAACACTAACGAAAAACAAAAAAATTTATTGGTGTCGCCACATATATTGCTGATATAGCTTATGAGTAGGGATTCTCGGCTTGGCTTAATATTCAAGCTACTTAGCTTGAGCTTGACTTGAAATCAACTCAAATTCAAGTCAAGTAGTAGTTTTTCGATGTGAAGTCAAGTTTTTATTTATTAAGTACTTGACTTAACATTGGAAAATTACTTCTTCACTTGAACTTGAGTTGATTCCAAGTCAAGCTGAAGCCAAGTAGCTTGAATATCAATTCAAGTGTAGCATGAATATCAAGCCAAGCCATGAGTCTCTACTTATGAGAAGAAGTTTATTGTCTCAACATTACTTCTCAAGTTTCTCACAACGTGCCACAGAGGTCTTGTGATTTAACACCTTCATTTTTTTTTTGGTATCACGTGAAAGATAAAGCCCATGATGATGCTCCACAATCGATTCAATACCTTAAAGATTCGTGGAATAATCCAAGATATACAAGCAGCAAATGTGCGAAATGGTCATGGAAAATTCCAAGAAAAGATATGGTGCTCCAATTGTAGCCTTAGAGGCCATTTGGCTGATAAAATTTTCCATTGTCAATGGTATAACTTTCTGTTTACAATGAAATAAACATCCATTGATTTCTCTCAAAATATACTCTTCTTTTCAATAACAAAATGAAACACCTTATAGGAAAACCCTTTATAAGCCATTATTCTTGTGCATCACAAGATACCCCTATACATATAAACCTTCATCCTCAAATCAAAACAATAAAGATTTAGATGGGATTTGGCTCTACAACATTCTGTTCTATAATGACAGGGATCTCTATGTATTTTATTGCTTTGCTGATCAAAGATACTCTTGGGAGTGTCTCTGGATATTTCGTGAGCTCTCTAGGGAAATAGAAAAAATTATCTCCTCCAGATAAGGGGTTTATTATACACGACCCTCGGCCATCAGTAAAATTTCAAGAGACATAAAGGATCCCCAAAGTTATGAACATTGCAATTCAAAATCGAAGTTGAAAATCTCAAGAAACAGAAATGATTCCAGACATAGTATATGAAATTGGTGATAGTATTTTTTAGCTCTCGTTCCCCGTATAGAGCGGTGAAGTGAATTTTTCAGCTTTCAAAAAAGCATGAGTTGAATTTCTACAGTGTGTTTATTTTTCAATAATTGAATATTATTTACAAAACAATTCAAGAGATTATAAAAAAATACCTAGTTGACTGGACTCAATTTGTTGCAATTGAGCTGGAGTATGACCCCTTCAAAGGATCACATCGAATTACCAAACACACTGTACACAATTCAAATCGATTCCCAACACACTAGTCCGATTTAGATGAAATTTTGGAATATTATTCATTACGAGTAGAAAAAAGAAATACATTTTTTTCCTATTTTTAGTTATCTGCATCTCTCGTTGTGTAACTTCGATCGGGTTCCATTAGGATGGTGTTAGAAAGATGAAATTTCGTACTACAAAAACTTTTCTGACCGTTTAGTGATTAGTCAACTAAGAGTAGTTTGAGCGCGCGTCAAAGATGGAAACCAAACAGAAAGTACATTTTTATTTCACAATTTCTCTTCGATGCAGACGCGGATCCAGGGGGGGGGGGAACTGGGGTAACGTTCCCCCCCCAAATGGCCCGGGCACCTCTTGAATTTTGCCGACCCTCCTAGAATTTGACATACTATGGCTCAAATAATTACAAGATCAGCATCAATTTCACCTTCAATACATTTTGTGAAAACCCATATTAATGAACGGCAAAAAAATGACGTCCCAAAATGGTGGAAGTGTCTGGGGTCCACATTTTCAGTATTTTGAGTATCTAAAAGTTCCCCCCCCCAAAAGTGGGTCCTGGATCCGCGCCTGCTTCGATGAAGGCGAAAATGCAAGCCAGACATCTGAAAATGTAAACAATGTTTATAGTCCTGATACTGTGACAGCCAATCATGCGCAATTTTGGTTTCGTCGATTCCGTTTCGGCAATTTCGATGTCAATGATGCACCATGCACTGAAAGACCAATTGCCGAAAATGTCGGACATTGTCAATTTCGACCGTCATATAAGCACTGTTTCGATAGCCCAACAGCAAAAATTCACAAAAAAAAAATTATTGGAACCATTTCCATAGGGACTGGTCTCAAGAAGAAGCTCGATGTATAACGAGCGAATTAACGAATTAACTCAAAAAAAGCTCATGAACCGAATTTCTGCGAATCGCTGCTGAATCGCAACAAAATCGACCCATTCTTGAAGTGGTAGGTGACTGGTGATGGAATGTAGATCATTTACGACAACGTCAAGCAAAAACGGTCGTGGTCTAAACCCGGCGAAAATAGTGGCCAAGCTAGGATTGAAGGTCAGGAAGTTTTTGCTCAGTGTTTGGTGGGATTGGCAGGGAATTATTTCTTGAGCTGCTCCTCTATTTCACAACTCCTAACTCGGGACAATATTTGGACCGTCTGAAGGAAGCAATCGTTCTGAAGCGGCCAGCTTTGGCCAATAGGAGAAATGAGAACAACGCCAGGCCACACACATTGATAATGACTCGCCAGACGCTTCGGGAGGTTTTTATGCATCCATGGCACCAAGTGATTACCCTCTGGCGATACATGGCGAAAAATTTTGCTGGTGAAAACTTCGATTCAACAGAGGCTTGTGAAAATCGACAGTCTCAATTTTTTCCAATAGAGACTAGGACGTCTATGGATGAGGCATAATGATATAACCTTCAAAATGGCAACAAGTTATCGAAAAAACGGCGCATATTCGACCTAAATCGTATCATTCTAACTATAGTAATTAAAGCCTTTCTTTTCATGCAAAAATAATTAATTTATTTTCCTACACCTTATTTTTTGGTGAATAAAAATTTTGTTTGTTTATTTATTTTGTTATGTTGGGGCATTAAAGCTTCCAAAAGATTCGAGCCTATTACAATATGAATACGGTAATAAGAATTTCTCAGGGGGTTATTTTGTTCAAAACTGAAAAAAAATCTGAACGAATGAATTTTTTATGTGTTAAGTCCTGTGCCACACCTATTGGTAAAATTCAAATGTATTAATCGAATTTCTGGCGAATCAATGTAATACAATGATAGAGATCTCAAATAACAAATTGTTCATACGTTATTCTGCCTAAGAGTACCTCATGTCATGATTTGAATTTTCATCTCAAATATCTCGTTAAACTAACGTGTGTGGTATCCAACTCCCAGGAAATTCGTAATAGAATACATCCGGCAAAAATTATACCTACTCTGAAAAATGCATAACGAAAATTGCCTTCCTATATTATTTGTGTTTTCGAAGACAAAAAAAAACGAACGGATCCCAATTGCATAATGATGAACATAGAGAAACCTTGAATGGTGAAATCATAGTCATTTCCTGTGGCGCGCGCTTCATTCCAAGGTTAGTGTGTGAACACCTTTAGATAGATTACGAAGTCCGAGTTTGCCCGCAGAGCAGTGGCGTGTTTACGTTTACCGCACAACTTCCCAAACAAATTCAAGAAGATCAACAAAATGCATTTATAATGAAAGTCAGGATAATCATAATAATCTCAATATTAAATTGTTTCGACGTTCTTATGGTCTTCGTAAGAAATGATTTTGTGTTAAATTTCAATTATTAATTTGATTTATATACACACCGGCCAAATTAGGGGAACGAACAAATTCACAACGAAGTTTATAGTTGATTTTCTCATGAACAATTTTTCCGATTTTACCAATTTTTTTTGATTCTTCCAAAATTTCATGTTGATAGCTTCATCAAAACCATTGAAAACACTGACGTGAAGGGAGCTTCTGAACAGTATGCGCCACTTGCGCACTCAATAGCCGCATATGCTTATATATAGTTCTGTGAATGAATGAGCGCACAAAAACTCCTGACTTGACATCTATGCTTTTTTATTAATTCTTATGGTATATTCCTGGAAATAAAATATTTACGATTATGTTCCACTGTACATAAACCTACAACTTTTGCTTCCGCTGCTGGTCAGACAGGCCGTGTGCCATTGATCGAAACAAATGATAGTCCGAGGAAGAAATGTCTGAAGAATACGGCGGGTGGGGTAGGACTTCCCATTTCAACGTTTCCATGTAAAGGGTGTTTTTTAAGAGCTATAGAAGTTTAAATTGCAATAAAACAACGATGGATTATTCGATTGACATGAATTTTAGTTATTCCCAAGATAATCTTGTGACATTTCATTTTAAATATGATTTCTGGCATATGCCCGCCACGGCTGGCTCGGATGTAGTCCAATCTGGACGTTCAATGACTTTTTCCAACATTTGTCGCCGTATATCAGCAATAACACGGCGAATGTTATCTTCCAAATAGTCAAGGGTTTGTGCCTTATCAGATTAGACCAATGACTTTACATAGCCCCACAGAAAGTAGTCTAGCGGTGTAAAATCACAAGATCTTGGGACCAATTCACAGGTCCAAAACGTGAAATTAGGCGGTCACCAAACGTGTCTTTCAATAAATCGATTGTGGCACGAGCTGTGTAACATGTTGCGCAGTCTTGTCGGAACCACAGCTCCTGAACATCATGGTTGTTCAATTCAGGAATGAAAAAGTTAGGAATCATGGCTCTATACCGATCATCATTGACTGTAACGTTCTGACCATCATCGTTTTTGAAGAAGTACGGACCAATGATTCTACCAGCCCATAAAGCGCACCAAACAGTCAGTTTTGCTGGATGTAACGGTGTTTCGACATACACTTGAGGATTAGCTCCACTCCAAATGCGGCAGTTTTGTTTGTTGACGTAGCTATTCAACCAGAAGTGCGCTTCATCGCTAAACAAAATTCGCTTATGAAAATCGGGATCAACGGCAATCCCCTTTTAGGCCCATTCGACGATTCTACGCCTTACTTGATGATCGTTTGGCTTCAGTTCTTGCACGAGTTGGATTTTGTAAGCACGCAAACCAGATCCTTCCGCAAAATCTTCCATAAAGTGGATGGACACAGATCCAATTCCTGTGCTCGATGGCGGATAGACTCATTCGGGTCTTCCTCAATGCTACGCTATACAACTATAGCTTCTTCTGTAAGCACCGTAAGGCATCTCTGGGGATGCGAGTTATCAATAATTGTGAACGTGGTGCGAAAACGTTCCATGGTTAATCGAATTAACTGCTCTGATGGACGATTTTGTCGACGATAAAATTGATGTAGTGCGCGATACGTATTCCGCACAGAACCATTATTTTCGAAATGAAATTGCACTGTTTGCAGGCGATGTTCAGGCGTGAGTCTATTCGTCATGAATTGCCAAACCAAACTGAGAATAAATCACTTGACAGCTGTTAAATCGGTCGCCATCTTGAACAGTAATGCCAACTTAAAGTTATATAATCTAACATGACATGAACAAAATGAAAAAATAGAATCATTTCAAATCGGAAAAATATTATAAAACCCAAAACATTAATAAAAATGAAAATTGAATATACAAAAACAATGTGAAGAATCTAACAAGATATTCGAAAAATTATAAAAAAAATCATTACGAATTTGAATCGCTTTCGTATTTTGTGTCAGTTTCACCAAGATTCGCAACCTCATTCTCTATTTTCGATTCCATACTGTTATCAAGTCGCCACATATTTTTTTTTAAACCTGTTCAACGATGTATTTTATGCATTTCCGAAATTCCTCAGCTCCAGTAGACTGATTTTCTTCCTTACTCTCATGTGAAATGGATATATCATCAATAATTTACAATTGATATCCATGGAAGGGCGGGAATGGATTCATGACCGTTTGACCAATAACAGTTGCCTCATGCGCAGACCATGCGATTTACTTTGTTTTTATTGCTCGGTCTTATATTTGAAGAGACTATGGCTTGATCAAAGATAGAACTAAAACAAGGCAGGTAAGGTGAGTTTTTGACGGTCATAAACTGACAGCGTCTCAAAAACAAAATAGTATTAGGTAACTATGGCTAGCCTTGGACAGTTAAAAAGAAGAATTCATATTGATATCTATATCTGTTTCGTCATCAGGACTATGTAGAATTGAGTATGAAATAATTTAATTAATTTAAGATGTCTTTTAAGGTTTCAACAAGTCCATTTGGAAAATAATAAGTTACTCAATCCTATAAGTAGAACCAGAAATTAAATATTGTTCAATCGACCGCCTGTAAACTGCGATTTTACAAATTATGGCTTCTTAAGATCTTTAGTGGAGAGAGCTAGACAATAATGACGTTATATCGGGCTAAGTATCAGATAATTCTATTTTCACCTTGTGTGAATAATGAATGGTCTGAAATATACTAAATTGCGAATTCAGATATTATGATTTTGGGAGAAAAGGGTAAATTATTGCACCAGACAACCATCTCCTGCCTTGAAGCAATAAAGGGTAGAAACAAAATGGTATCTCACAGTGGAAAAAAAATCCAAAAATTACAAAACCCGGTGTATGAGTGATCCAAAAGTTCCAATCGCAGTGGAGAAATTATTCAAAAGTTTCAAATCCCAGTGAATGAATGATCCAAATATTCCAATCCCTCTGATGAAATGGTCTTATACTTCCAATTCAAGTGGAAAAATGATCCAAATATTCTCAAGGTCAGTGGATGAATGATCCAAAAAATCCAATCATAGAGTTGAAATTATTCAAGAGTTTCAAATCACAGTGGATGACTGATCCAAAAATTCCAATCCCAGTAGAGGAATTATCCAATAGTTCCAACCCCAATGGAAAAATTATCCAAAGTTTTTCAATGTCAGTGGATGAATGATCCAAAATTTCCAATCACATTGGAGAAATCATCCAATAGTTCCTAATCCCAGTGGAAAAATCGTCCAAAAGTTCCAAATCCTAGTGATCCAAACATTCTTATCCCAAAGCTGGAATCATCCAAAAGTTTCCAATCCCACAGGAAGCATTATAAAAGGTTCCCGATCCCAGTGGAGGAATTATCCAAAAGTTCCAATACCAGTGGAGGTACAATTGACAACTTCTAATCCTAGTGAGGGAACGAGAATTTGTACTCAAAACTCGTCGATGAATTCCGAAGCATAGATCTAAGAAATCAAACGATTCCAAACGATATATCACAATTTCAGAACAAACATTTAACTCAACAGAACACTACTTATTTTATCTGAGATATCAAAGTGACGTTGTCTAGATTGAGAATGCACTAACTAATGTCAGATGTCAGTCTAAATTCTTTGCATTGATTTTATGGAAATGAAGTCTGTGTAAGCTCTCAGTGGCGTAACTCAGATGCAGGACAATCCAAACACGTCGAATATCGCTGCAATCTACATAAATTAGTTATAGACATAAGTACAGGCTATTATAAAAGAGGAAACTCTCTATCAACATGAAACAAAAACCATCTACATGCACTTTTTCAGTAGAATCCATTAGTGTATTATTTTTTATTACAGTTAGTTTCGAAGTTATAATACAAACTTGTGTTTTTTTTAAATGTGAACCTATCAATATAAAACAAAAACATTCCACAGGCACTTTCTCAGTAGAATCCATTAGTGTAAACACTTTTTTTATTGCAGTTAGTTTCGAAGTTGTAAAACAAACTTTTGTTTTTTTTTTGTTTTGTTTACAAATGTAAATCGTTTGCCTTCAACACCTTTGTGTAAAATTTTTGTTTTATTAAAATCTATAAAATGATTGGAAGTGAAACAATGATTTTATTGTGATTGTATCACTTCCAATCATTTTATAGATTTTAATGAAACAAAAATTTCACACAAAGGTGTTAAAGGCAAACGTTTAAATCTCTTAGAGTTTTTGGAAATATCCTCAGCTCACAAACAACATCTTCCAATTGTAAACGATCAATTAGATTTCCGCCTGTCTCCACTTTTAACATCTGTCACCTAGTAATCTATATGTACTTATATACACTGCGCAAAAAAATTAACGCACATTATGGAAATCTCAAATTTATTCTACAACTGAAGGTGTTCTCAATGATAATTATTGTTATCAGAATTATGCATGCATATGTTATCCACTTTCAACGTTTTTCTTCAATACAGATGTTTTTTCCCAGCAGGAATAAAAAAAGATGAGATTATCAGATTTTGAATGTATTGGCTCCATTCTGAAATCAGTTGTTCCCGATCAATTCTAGTGATCAATAGTTTTTCTTTCGTTTGATTTACTACACTCGATCGCTATGCAACGCGAAACACCCAATTTGACCCAAGAGGAATGTGCCCAAGCGGTATTTTTGCGAGAAGAAGGGTGGACATACACAAGAATTGCAGAAAGGTTTGGAGTTTCCCATACAAGTGTGTCCAGAATGTTGCAGCGATTCAGGGAGACAGGTATGAATGTCCGAAGACCAGGACAGGGTAGACCACGGGTAAAACGGCCATTCAAGAACGTTACTTGAGAGTTTCTTCGTTGAGAAAACGGTTTGCAACCGCTCGACTCCTTCAAAATCAGCCTCAATAGAAGGCTGAGAAGTTAAGAAAAACATCCAGCTACTGGGAAGGATTAGATCAGAACATTTTAAGATCACTCATTTTGAGTATGAACCGTCGTTTCCGAGCTGTAATTAACGCAAGCGGTGGAAATACCAAGTATTAAATCACTTATCAGCATTCCAGTATTTTGAAAATTGTTTATTTCTCTTCTTTCACATAATATTCGGTGAAATCCTGAATTTTTCTTCCATTTAATGTGTCTTGTTTCATTGAAAACCTTCCCGAGAGAACATAAAAAATAAGTTATAAAGTCAATGTAGAGTTAACTTTCATTAAAATTGAGATTTTCAGAATGTGCGTTAATTTTTTTGCGCAGTGTATATTATTTGAATATGCAGTTTTGAGAATGGGATGAAACCCGAAACATGTATGTCAACAAGATTTTATATATTTTATTAAAAATTGTGAAACATCAAGTCAAGTGTTTTATTTTAACTTCTTTTATTAATATTAAATTTATATTTCACCAAGCGATATGCGAGGAATCAATTTCAACTATTATTATCATAGATAACAGATCAATGGAGAGGAGCCTTCGATTATAATAATGCTGTGCTACTCCACTGGATCGAAATGAAGGTGGAGCTCAGCTTTCCTAGATCTCAAGGTCTAGACACGCCACTGGTGTGTGAGCACCTTTAAGTCCGTGTAGCTGGATTACGAAGTCCAAGTTTGCCCGCAAACTGAATTCCCCTCGAATGTCGAGAGATGCCTGTTACCGTGCGGACCAATCGCTACCAGAACATGCTAGGTTTGGCACTCCCAAACTTTTCCATGGCAACAGACCTAGAGAGTCACGCACCATGGCCAAACTGCGAATTCCACTTCCTGTCGCCCGCAGCGGCCGCGAAGGGCCAGTGGCGGGAATTGGGGAATTGTTCTTCGAAACGAGAAGTGAGCATTTGTTATGGAATACCGTTAAAACTTCACAGATCGAACATTCAAACTTTTATTTTTGAGATTACCTAAAACGTGAAAGCGTTTAGTTTTCGTTTCACCGTATGACAACATAGACTGCAAATAACATATATAGAAAAAGACATCAAATCTATTGATAAGATATGCAGTTGCTGCAGACAAACACGAAGAATTTCACAAAATTAGACTTCTTGGAAAATATTCATATTGAGGATGTAAAATCGATGACCGATAATTGTTTGAACATACACACAAACTTGAATTTGAACAAAAACTACATCCCACTGATCAAGAGATTGTAATTAGTTTTCTCCATTTCAGTATCGTAATAAGTTCATTACAGTTCTAAAAACAGTGCTGTAATGAACTCATTACAGGATCGTTTTCAGTTATATTTTTCATTTTGTTGTTGTCTTTACTTACTTCCAATCCTATCAAATTTCAAAAAATGTCAATAATTCTCAATATAATATAATTTGGATATAGTGAAATGATTTGCAACATTATTCGCAATGTCTCTTAATTCTGGTGGTGTTAAATCTATTTCGTCAGACAGAATTCACGAATTTAATGCGTAATTGTAAATTATTTCAAAATTCGAAACGTACGATTCATATGCAAATGGCGTAATCTGTCAATTTTCGTAACAGTCACACCAACTGCTATAAGATACAATACAAAAGTCACTAGGATATATAATCTGAATTTTTCATTGAATTTCGACAATATTTCAGAAAATTTGACTGAAATAGAGAAAATATCGTCTAATACTCATTGCAGAAGGCAATTCCAACACTTATGCGTTCGAAAACTCGCTTCATCGTCGCTCGTTTTCAAATTTCGCATTTGTGTTGGAATAGGAGCCCATTCTGCAACTTGTTTTAGAATATACTATTGTCGCATACCTACACTGTGTGCTGCCTGCCTGTTTTATGTGCCTTGTTTCCCTTACTCTTGATATTTTTATTTTATTATTTTTATGACTATAATTTATGTTTTTATTCGTTGACGCAATCAGTTCATATATTGTTTTATATTTTGTCATTCCTTTTTACTGTTTTATTTTTTGTTTATACTCATCTGGTCGCACGATTATCAGACTGAGAACATCCTTCATGTAGGTTATGTTTCCTTTGTTTTCATTTTTAACTGAGTGTTTGTTATTGCTTTTGCAATATTTTGAAAACCTATGTTAGGTCTCTTCGCTTTGATGGTGGAAGCGAAGTATTTTTGACCAGTAGGCTTGCATGGTGAGGTCTCGAATTGTTGCTCAACTCACTCTTTGTTTTGTTTTTAGTGGTACTGAAGATGGCTCTCTAGGCGAAAACGTTCTACCAAATTTTTGAATAAAATACTTGAAATACAAATCTTTTTTTTTTGTTATTATCACATACTCAAGTACACAGCCAAAATACGTACGAAAATATTCAGTTACCTATAAAATCACAAGAGCATAGACAATATTCGATTATACACCGATTCACGAGACGTAGCTCAAGTGGTGTTTCGCGAACTTAGTCGAGTGAAGAGGTTCGCATAATCGAAATATATAATATATTGTCGAGTGGTATTCGTTACGATTATATAACAAATAATTTCAATAACTATTACCGAAGCATTTTATTTTGATTATTTTTTTCACATGTCAAAATATGACATTTTGGTGGTTTCGACTAATAGCAATGCAATTTTGCCAAATAAACAAGTTTTCGTGGAAAAGAAAAAATTATCGATAATATTTGAAGCACTAGTTGTATTACCTTTGATAATACTACTTTCTCTAATTCTGTGGTTATTCCGTTCATTCTTCCACATCTTGTAGAACAAAATCGTGCGAGAATATATCAGAAACGCACAGATTTCATGGTTATATTTCATTATTATATGTTGGTACTCCGAACTTTCCGCCACGGCTTTAGCTGTCAATTCATCAATTTGCCTTAAAGAAATTAGTTCTGCCAACCAAAATTATTCAATGCAAAAATCACTACATGATATTTATGGAAATATTTCATTAATTTCAACAAAAATGCAATTAATTAGAGAAAATAATGTATAATACTCGTTCAGAAGGCCCATTCTACCACTCGTTCATTCAAAAACTAGCCACTTCGTGGCTCGTTTTTGAATTTTGAACTCGTGGAAGAATATCAATGCCTTCTGCACTTGTATTATAATAGTTATTTATAATACAAGTGCAGAAGGCATTGATATTCTTCCACGAGTTCAAAATTCAAAAACGAGCCACGAAGTGGCGAGTTTTGGAATGAACGAGTGGTAGAATGAGCCTTCTGTACGAGTATTATAGATTATTTTCTCTAATTCATTGCATTTTCATTGAAATTAATGAAATATTTCCATAAATATAATTTAGTGATTTTTGCATTGAAAAATGTTGGTTGGCAGAACTGATTTCTTTAAGGCAAATTGATTAATTGACAGATAAAGCCGTGGCGGAAAGTTCGGAGTACCAACATAGAATAATAAAATATAACCATGAAAACTGTGCGTTTCTGATATATTCTCGCACGATTTTGTTCTACAAGATGTGGAAGAATGAACGGAATAACCACAGAATTAGAGAAATAACTATTCTCATCGAAAATATCTTGTTTACATTGAAACATCAAAATTTTAATTTGACTTCGTCGCTATTGACAGCTTAAAGTGCATTGTTGAAAAATTAACACAAACAGATTCTGTTTGAATGTTCAATAGAGCATTCAAAATGTTGAAAAAAATAATCATCTCGAATACAACTCGTTCTTCAAAATTTATCTGATAATTTTTTATTTTCATCACTCAAACTTGTTTATTTGGGACAAAAACATTCAAACAAACCGAATATAGTTGGGGGTACCTACCAGTACCCCCCATTTCTACGCCCTCGACAATATTCCATCATAAATTGTTGACTTTTTAATGAAGTATAATTTCCATTTAGTTTGGGAGCCAAAGACCAAGGAATAGAAAATAAAGGAGAGCACAGACTTCATATCTAATCTATAATGTCATGATTGGCACGAAATCTTGGAGGAAAAACTACTCTTATCAATTAATCTTCAAATTTATTTAAATGAGATATAATTACTTCAAACATGTTGTACAAGCTGTCCTACTAGAATTTAAATAGTTTTTGCAAGTCTACAAAAAAATCATGAATAAAACCCGCAATGATTAAATTCAATTTCTCATTCGCTGATTCGCAGTAACAACCGAAATTCAGGAGAATTCCTCGTTCTGGGTAAAAGCGGCTAAAACTTCCATTTCTGTGTCCTACGTCAGCTGTAGACATCTGCACGCAGCATAAAGTGAGTCATCCAGTTAATTAGTGAGAAACCGTTTTGCAATGCGGATCAATATAGTTGAGCCCTTATAGTTGATGCAATTAACTTATAACGCTTATTTATATTGGTGAAATATTGAGCAATAAATACATCGTTAAGGAGTTTCACCTTTCAACCACATTCTATTCGGCTGAAATACGTTGTTGAGGAAGACTCGTATTTAAAATAACCAAATACAATACAGAGACATCCTGGAATCTAAAGATATTTTAAACAGAGTGGGCTTAATTCTAACAAAAACGGCTGGACGAATAATTTAGATGATATTTGATTTGAAATTATGTAGTCCAGTAGATATGTACATTTTACCTGGAAAAAATTCCGAACTTATTGAAACTTCTACAGGTTGTTTGGGGGTGCTGTGGGATGATTCTGTAAAATTATCCAACACGAGGACCTGTGCTAACTTGAGGAGGTCCGAAGAACCTCAACATTTTCGGACTTTTTTCGGTTTTTTGCTCATAACTTCTAACCTAATGAGTTTTCTACCAGAAGGTTCATTTTTCGAGTTGTAGAGCATTAAATTCTCTACAATTTTGTATTCACCAACTTTTTCGTAAAGCCAATATCCGTTGAGATATAGTCGATCAAAATAATAGTCCAAAGCAAAAAAAGTGGGATCTTCTGAAAAAATTCCGAACTTGATAAAACTTCTACAGGTTATTCGAGGATGTTGTGGGATGACCCTGTCAAGTTATCCAACACAAGGAGCCTGTGATAACTTGAGGAGGGCCGAAGAACCCCAACATTTTCGGACTTTTTTCGGTTTTTTGCATATAACTTTTAACTTGATTAGCTTTTGACCAGAACGTTCATTTTCAAAATTGTATATAATTGAATTCCCTATAATTTTGTTTGCAGAAACTTTTTTCTAAACCTCATATCAACCGAGATGCAGGCAATCAAAATTAGAGGAATTTTCTCAAAATGTCAAAAATTGGCAAAAAACAAAGGTTTTGACCCTCTAACTAAAAATTACCAGCCGTTCTATGGTAATTATAGTAAATACTCATCAATATCGACATATTGAAACATAGGGAGGTGAAGGGGGAAGGTAGTTTTGACTAAAAGCATATGTTTATGTGAAGAGTAGATATTTCAATGTTATCGTGGCATGTTATCACCTTACTGTAAATTCCTATCAACCCATAATTATTTTGAATCTTAATAAACAGATCAACTGGATGAAATCAATAAATAATAACCAAGAATTAATTGAAAATAATGATGGTATATAACCGAAAAAAAGGACGAAAATGTGAGAGTTCTTCGGCTCTCCTCAAGTTAGCACAGGATCCTCGTGTTGGATAATTCAACAGAGTCATTTCACAACACTCCTGAACAATCTGTAGAAGTTTCATTAAGTTCGGAATTTTTTCCAGCAGACTACTTTTTTTGCTTTGTCTACTAGACATTAATTTTGATCGACCGTATCTTAATTGATATTATATTTACGAAAAAGTTTGTGTATACAAAGTTGTAGAGAATTAAATGCTCTACAAGTTTGAAAATGAACGTTTTGGTCGAAAACTACTTAGTTTAGAGATTATGAGCAAAAAACTGAAAAAAGGCCGGGAATGTTGAGGTTCTTCGGCTCAAGTTAGCAAAGGGTCCTCGTGTTGGATAACTTGTCAAAATCATCCTGCAACATCCTCGAACAACCTGTAGAAGTTTCATTAAGTTCGGAATTTTTTTCCATCAGACCCACCTTTTTTGTATGTCTACTGGACTAATGTGGAATTAGGAGCTATTGAGCGATCGTTATTCATTCGCCAGTTGCACCCTTGGAGGCCAAAAATATGTTAACCTAAATGTGTTCACTGAAATAATATTTTTTTTATTCTACTTGAATTTCCTATGGTTCTGATGATGCTATCACACAAAATTTTGCATCAAGGTTGAAATGGTTATTCCATAATATATATGTAGTAGTATAAAGGATTTTCCAATAGGAAGGCTCAAGAGTGGAGAGTATATTTTGAAAGAAATCAATGGATATTTATTTCATTGTGAATAGGCCAGTAACGATAGCAAACTATATCGGGTGTCCCAAGGTGAGTGGCCTATTAGATTATTATGGAAACTATTGATGGCAAAGATTTCAAATTTTGTGGATAGATATTTGGCCATGTAAGGTACATTTTTAAAATAATTTCACATTTCCAGTGTTGCCGGATGTACGACAATTTGACAACAACTTTGTTATTTTCAATGGGACATCCGGTATTTCTATTTTTTTTATGATACTCCATAAAATATTAAATCAATTCACTCTTACTTTTTCATACCTATCTTTAACGGTTTTTGAGTTATTAATTATTTTTCGAAATTTTATATCAAATTGGTGTATTACGAAAATGACTCTAGTTCGCTCAATATTTGAGATTTGAGTCAAAAATTTTGCAAGTCGTTAGATATTGATCTGATCTGTGTCACTGTTTTTGAATTATGGTGGTCACGTCCCTATACCTATCTCAACTGGTTTCCGAGTTATATGCGTTTATTAGATTTCACATTGATTCAATAAGCGTTAATTTCTTTTGTATTGTTATTTTCTCTTGTCGTTCATAGATCGATATATCAATGAATCAGTTCAATCCATAAATGTCAAAATAAACAATTATTGCCTAACAGGTGTTTTGTTCCGAGGTTTTTCTATAAATAATGGCTCAAGAAAGATATACACATATTACGCATATAACTGGGAAACCAGTTGAGATAGGTATAGGGACGTGAATAGAAAAATTGTAGAGTGTGTTGTACTGATTCCAAAAATTGAAAAATATACTAGGTGTCTAATTTGAAAAAATAGACTTTTTTACAATTTTGTAACTTGGCAAATGATGATTTTTTTTTGGTCCGTCCTGTATTATTGACAACCATAATTCAAAAGCAGTGACACAGATCAGATCAATATCTAACGATTTGCAAAATTTTTGACTCAAATCTCAAATATTGAGTGAACTAGAGTCATTTTCGTAATACGCCAATTTGATCTAAAATTTCGAAAAATAATTAATAACTCAAAAACCGTTAAAGATAGGTATGGAAAAGTAAGAGTGAATAGATTTAATATTTTATGGAGTATCATAAAAAAAATAGAAATACCGGTGTCCCATTTAAAATAACAAAGTTGTTGCCAAATTGTCGTACATCCGGCAACACTGGAAATGTGAAATTATTTTAAAAATGTACCTTACATGGCCGAATATCTATCCACAAAATTTGAAATCTTTACCATCAATAGTTTCCATAATAATCTAATAGGCCACTCACCTTGGGACACCCGATATATCAGCCAAATGCCGGACACGGCTATGTTGATAATAATAATAACAATCGAAAACTTGCAAAGCAAAATGAGAACGCTGATGACAAAAACAAATAAGCACCATCCGAAAATCGACATTGGAGGGACAATACTGCCGAGAAATTAAGGAGGCAGGGGTCTGACGGACATCATGGAAATTGCTCGTAGGCTGGTAGAAACCCTACGAGAATACTTCAGGGATCAAGCAAATACATCAGAGTTCTACAAGATACTGTGTGAAGTAGACGAATCAACACCTTTACAACTGCTCAAGGAGCAATTTTCATACAACCACCAGACAATCCAAGAAAAACTGCAAAGATGGAGAGAGAAGCCCCTACATGGACGACATTTCAACGAAGTGAACCAGGATCATGTTTACATTGAAGCATCGAACTGTTGGCTCACATCAGTTGCGATGTATCCAGAAACGGAAGGTTTTTTTTAGCCATTCAAGATCAAATGATCTCAACAAGAAATTAATGCAAGCATATCATGAAGGATCGAACCATTACTGACGATCGATGCCGATATGGGTGTCCAACCAATGAGACAATCCAACATATCACGGGAGGATGTCAAATGTTTGCAGGAAATGAACATAAAGGGATACACAATGCAGTAGGGATACTACTCCAAGAATTGGCAACCATTTAGTACTAATTCGTTCTGGGAAAGTGCCATGCTACTAGTACCGACCGGAGTCCATCCTGGAAAACGAATGCTATAAACTGTACTGGGATCATACTGTTTTGACTGATAAAACAGTCCCTCACAACAGACTAGATATATTACTAGTAGATAAACATCAAAAGACAACATCGACGTAGCAATACCAAATAACAAAAACATACGTCAAAAGGAGGTCGAAAAATTTCGAAATGTAGGGACCTCGAGTTTCTGTTGAAGCGCCAGTGGGGAATGATATCAACAAGAACTATTCTAATTATCATCTCAACAACTTGAAAAGTTCCCAAAACTCCCAAGAGAAATAGCAGGCAATTAAGACTTAGTGAGAATATATTTAATATAATGCAAAAAACTGTTCTTTTCTTTGCAAAGACGGTGAGAAAATTCCTAGGAGGTGACGGACAGGTCCAAGGATCGGCGGGATCTCGTGCAAGGAAGTTCGACGAGAACCAGTGGGACCAAAAGAACCAGACATGACCGAGCTTTATCCTTCTGATATTTTAAATATCTGGGGTTGAGTGAATATTTCCCTTAGTGAGAAAGCCGACTGCGAGGGGAGCTTTCTCTCCTACGCGCATACGCTAAAGTGAGGGATAATATGTAGTTTATTCTGAAGAATGATGAATCGCTGAGGCGCAAGCCAGTATGCAATAAATTCCAGCACCATATCCTTTTCATGAAATTTTCCAAGACTTCCATCTTTAGATCTGGGATCGATTGTGAAGCATTGGCATAGACCTTATACACCGTGTCCGTAAAGTATGGAACAAATTCATTTTTAGCTAAACAAACCATTTCAAGAAATAATCCTGAAATACGTCGATTTTTTATTTGAATTTACCGTATTTTAAAATAATAATCTAATATAGGTACAGGTTGAATTACTTTCGTTTAATGACCATCGTCAATTTTCTTCAAATGGAACACCCCCATTTTGTCCCAATTTTCCGATTACTCTAGCTGAGCTGATTCCAAAAATGTATCACATGTTGATTCCAATTGGTACAGGGTTAACAAAAATACAATAGTTTTGTGTGTGCTCATTTTTAGATTAATAGAAGAAAGAAAGAAAGTTTATTCAGAAGTAGGTAACAACAATTACAAACTATAATGAGCTGTTTCCAAACATGTTTGGTACTTGTGGTCTAGCAGACAGAATATGAAAGGAATTATTTCTTATTTTTATACATTTTTATTAATCTGAAAATGTAACAAACTACAGGGTGTTACATGCAAACCAATTGCTGCTAGACAATAAGTATTTTTGATAATATTGTTAATTTAAGTAATGAAGAATGTTACGCGTTACTTTATGAACACACCAAAAACTATTGTATTTTTGTTCACCTTGTACCAACTCATATAATTGGAATATCAACATGCGATACATTTTTGAAATCAGCTCAGCTAGAGTAATCGGAAAAGTTAGATAAAATGGGGGTGTTCCATTTAAAAAAATGACGGTGACGTCATTACTCGAAAGTAATTCACCCTCTATATTAGATTATTATTTTAAAATACGGCAAATTAAAATAAAAAATCTACGTGTTTCAGGATTATTTCTTAAAATGGTCTGTTCAGCTAAAAATGAATTTGTTCCATACTTTATCGACACAGTGTATATCACGTGGTTCCAAAGAAAAAATTCTAAAGGTGTAAATCACAAGATCTCAGTGGCCAAATGTGTTCATCATCTTTTCGAGAATTAACACTGTCATTTCTTGCAAAATTTCGATTGTTGCACCATATACGTTAACGTCAGTTTGACATACAAAATGTTGGCCATGAATTATAGAACAGGGTAGAATTACATTTCGTCCACAAAGGTTGCATTTGAAAGAACTTCAAAATTATATTTTTTTTTAGAATGTTGTAATTATTGAATATTAAGAGAATTATAGATATACGGTTTCCATTTTTCCGTCTTATTTAGTACGTGGTTCCTCCAATCCAATCAATATACATCAAATGTGGACCACACTACAAAATATTAAGGTTAATTCACAAGATTAAAGTAATTTTCGTATTCTGGAAATATTTTTCAATTCGTAATATTGTCTCTTCAACTGCCAAATATTCAATTAGTAAATTGTAAAACAATACACTAAATTCGATGATAGACAACGAAGTTTATCTCATCCTTCTTGAATGCTTGAACATTCCAAATTCTGAATAACGATATAACCTTTGAAAACAGGGTTGATCCTTCGAAAAAAATGGGGATATCCCAAGGAGTCATACGAAATGCGAAAATAATGAGAGGCGAGAGTAAAACTAGTTTTCGTCTCAACTTCATTATATGGAAAGATGAAAAATGTAAAAGTCTCGTTTTGATATTTAAATACATTCCTATCTATGCCATCAGCGTCATCATTACGTTGCTAACGGTTTCGTGTAGTCGGCTGTGCTAGCAAGTTATTCGAGAGGATTGCATCAAGATCCTCTGCTTGAAACGGGCGGGAAGACAGTGGCGTGCATTCATCTTGTATCACGAAAAAACGCCAGGTGATAAAGTAGCGCAATTCTTAATATTGAAAGACGAGAATAGACCTGACTTCAAATCAAAAACTTTTACGCATTGTACCGATCCTTATTCGTTTAATTCTTTCGCGATAATTTTCAAACCGTTATTTTATAGCCGAATTCAGTCTTCTGTTTGTATTTATTTCTGAAGTCGAAACTACTTGGTCTTTCTTTGTTTTCAAAATGTCTGCCATCAAAGATCCATTTTTAACAATCATATAGCGGAATAAATCACACAATTTACCTGAAATTATGAATGAAAATTTTTCTACTTCGAAACTATAAGAGCTAGGACTTCTTCTGAAAAAATAATTGTATTTAAAATCTACCAAGTGATAAAAATTTTCGATTTCATGGTTGTGTATGTAAAGTTTTGTGTTTTGTTTTGTGTATGTTTGGTTTTCTTGATTATTTATTTTCCAAATAAATGAATCATGCTCTCGAGCTGGGATCTAGGAAAATTAATGCAGTGTAACAACCGACTTTTACTGTACTAAATTCCATGCAATTCAGCTGGAATTTTGAATAACTTTTCGGATTCTACTCAT